>NC_068574.1:52766406-53069437 GCF_025698545.1 Gossypium raimondii
TAGTAAAATATGTATCATACATCCAAGGACTAATCAAAAAATTTAAAATAAAATCACTCATGATTTTCTTGTTTTTTGGCATTATAGGTTTTTTTTTTTTCTTTCTTTTCTTTTCTTTCTGTTATCAAACGTGAATAATTAGAAATGTTTATGGGTCGGGTTTATTAGTAGTATCGGTATCATAATTAATATTTTATATATAATTTTGATGATTTAATCATTTTCCAATGATTTAGTGTGTGATTAATTCACGATATCGAATTCAATTAAGAAAATTATAATAATATAAATATGTCTTGACATGAAATAATTGAGTCATACAAATTAATTAGAGCTTAAACCTTCCTTATTTATTCGTTGCGAATAGAAATTATTACAGTAGTCTTTATGCATTATTATATTGTGGATCACATTTTGGTCCTTTATTGAAAAATGGGCAAAATAGCCCTTCCATTAAAATTGTTAAATTTGTATCATTAAATGTTTATTTTGGTATTTTATTTATAATGTATAGTAATAAATTTAGTCTTCAACTTTTATACCCTTAATCAATTTGGTCCTTACTTTTTATTTGGAAAAATTAGCCATCATCAAATAATTTAAAATTTATAAAATCATCAAAATTATAATTTCAAAAATATATAAAAGTAAATTTTTTTTAAAATATATGGAAATGCACTTAAGCTCACGTCCTTCCACACTAATAATAATCTCAATGCCAATCGAGTTAATACTCAATCAGTAATAATAATTAAAAAAAAACTAAAACTTTGAAAAGTCATTAAAATAGACATGATCTCCATCATACCAAAGAAACCTTTATTATGTCTCTAGTTATAATGAATACCCAAAGTGGGTGGCAATTTAAAATGGAATCCTTGACTTTGTTTTGAGAAAGAAAAAGTTATTGAATTTATTTCTAACTTCTGATTTTGACCTCAAATTGTTTGAAAAGTATTACAACTATTTTGATATTTTTATAAAGTGTAAATTATTAAAATGGTCTTTTTATTTGTCTCGGGTTACATTTTAGTCACTTGCGTTTGAAATGTTACGTTTTAGTCATTTATATTATCGTGTTATATAATTTTACAATCACCCAATTTGTCGTTAACGGTATAACGGTAAGCTAACATAGAATGTTAAATCATCATTTTAAACAAAAATTTAGGTTAAATTATGCAATTGGTTTTGAACAATTTACTTTTTTTTTCTTTTGTGTTTTTTTAACTTTCTTTTTTTTTTCCATTCTCTTCTGTTTCTCCCTTTGTTTTCCTCCATTCTCTATTTCTTTTAACGTAGTTTTTTTTTTATGTTTTTCATTTGTTAAAACTAGTCTCTATACTTTTATTTTTTTGAACAATTTAATTTTTTTTGAGTGAGGCGAGCTTGTGGACTAGTTTTAACAAATGGAAAACATAGAAAAACTACATTAAATGAAATGAAGAAGGAATGAAAACTGAGGGAGAAGCAAAAGAGAATGAAAAAAAAATTAAAAGAACATAAAACAAAAAAAAAAAGCTCAAAATGGAAAATTATAGGGACCAATTGTAGAATTTAACATAAATTTTCGTTTAAAATGATGATTTAACGTTTCACGTCAGCTTACCGTTACATTGTTAATGACAATTAACGGCTCAGTGATTAAAATGTTACAACATGATAATATAAGTGACTAAAACGTGACTAAAATATAACCGGAGGCAAACAAAACAAAAGTGACTATTTTGATATTTTACCCTTTTATAAATAAATTGAATGAATAATTTATTTTTTTATTGATAGATTAAATAGAAAGTAAGAAATAAGATATTATAAATTTGGTTTTATATAAATGAATCTCTCCTGCATAATCTATGAATATTAAAGAGAATCCATTATTTTGTTTGGAAACTACAAGGAAAAGAAATGGAAATTACTGTACATGCTACCAAAATACAAGGAAAAGGGAAGGAAAGGTTCAGGAAAAGAGATGGTAATTCACCTTACATTATTAATTTCACCACAAATTAGGGAAAATAATTTAGTTTTAAAAGTCATATTCATTAATAACATTTGAATACTTTCATTTAATTATTATATTATTAAAAAATTAAATAAATAAATAAAATTATTCCTTTTCATTTACAATTCACAAAAGCATACAAAACTTTCAAAACATTAACCTTATTAATTATTAACTCTATTAAAATTTAAACTTATTTAAATTAATTTTAATGGTATAGAACTAATTTCCTTCCCCAAATCCTTTCTAGATGCTGCACTTTTTCCATGTTCATACTTTACAACCTAAGTCTACAATCAATCAATAAATAATGTATTGACTTTGGCAAGCTTATAAATATACAAGCTTTGCACCTCCTTCCTATGCATTAATTACAATCATTTACTTTCTTTCCTTTTTCTTTAACCTTTTCTAAAGATGGATCTTATATTTTCGTTAATTAGTTTTTGGGTATCTTTTATATTTGTTTCATGATTTGTGTTTGAAATTCCTACTTATTCTTTCTAATAATCGTATTTTATATCTGTGCTAATTCAATAAATCTTATTGATTGTGAATTCTCTTATGAGACTTTGTTGGATTATGAGCCTAGTTTCTCTCTTCTACTTGGCATCTCAAATTTGTGTACAAAATATGCAAATATAGTAAGCATACGAAGAGAGAACTAGATTCATAATCTATCAAGTGTCATTTATTCGCCTGTCAAAAACTTACAATTTTTAAATTCAATCATAAACGTACATTGATATTATTAAGAGGAGGAGCTGGAAATTTCAAAAAAAAAAATTATAAGCATTAAAATAAGTAATTATTTTTTAAATGTTCTTAAAGCATAACTTTGTGTTATCTAAATATTTATTTTTTTAATTTTACGGGGAAATGAAACTAAAAAGTGAATGGGAAAAATCATACTTTTGGTAGGTTGTTTTTATTACAAATATTGGATGAAAAATAGTCTTTAAGAAAAGGAAAATAATAAAAAAATGAGTCCTAGAAAGAAGGAAAAGGAAGGTTCCATCAAGGGTCCCCCCCGCTTTACCTTAAGTGCAAAAACGCCTCCGCTAAGTAAATTCCGAAAACACTGATCTCATCTCTCTCATTTTCCTCTCTTTCAATATCCTCCGCCGTCCCAATGGTCCCACCGCCGTCTACGCCGTCGCTTGACTCCCAACAAATCCAACAGTTTCTCTCCTCCGTCCTCTCCCAACGCGGCCCTTCTTCCCTCCCTTACACCGAAGACTCCAAATGGTTGATCCGCCAACACCTCCTTTCCCTCACCTCCCGCTACCCTTCCCTCCAACCCAAAACCGCCACTTTTACCCACAACGATGGCCGCTCCGTCAACCTCCTCCAAGCCGACGGCACCATCCCCATGCCTTACCAAGGCGTCACTTACAACATCCCCATCATAATCTGGCTCATTGAATCTTACCCTCGTTACCCTCCCGTTGTCTACGTGAATCCCACGCGCGACATGATCATCAAACGCCCCCATCCCCACGTTTCTCCCTCGGGGTTAGTTTCGATCCCTTATTTGCAGAATTGGATTTACCCAAGCTCTAATCTTGTTGATTTGGTCGTTAATTTAGGCTCTGCTTTTTCCCATGATCCCCCGCTTTATTCCCAACGTCGCTCCAATCCTAACCCTAACCCGCCTAATTACGGGCAACAGCAGCAGCCACCGCCACCGAGGGTTGCTGCCGCGGGTTATCCTCCTTCGCCTTATGGCAGGGCACAGCCGTCTCAGACGGAGGATGCTGCGGAGGTTTACAGGAGGAATGCGGTGAATAAGTTGGTGGAGATGGTTCATGGAGATATAATTAAGATGAGAAAAGAAAGGGAAGCTGAAATGGAAGGGTTGTTTTCAGCTCAAGGAGTGTTGAGAAAGCGAGAGGAAGAGGTCAACAAAGGGTTGAAAGAAATGCAAGATGAAAAGGAAGCTTTGGAACAGCAATTGCAGGTTGTTTTGATGAGCACCGATGTGTTGGCTGGTTGGGTTAGAGAGAACGAAGGGAAAATTAAGAACTTGGGGAATAACAATGACAATGTCGACGTCGACGAGGTGTTTCATTGTGCCGATGTGCTATCCAAGCAAATGTTGGATTGCACGGCTGCAGATTTAGCCATCGAGGACGTCGTTTATTCGTTGGATAAAGCCCTGCAAGAAGGGGCGGTGCCATTTGATCAGTATTTGAGGAATGTGAGGTTGTTGTCAAGGGAGCAGTTCTTTCATAAGGCTACTGCTGCCAAAGTTAGGGCAGCTCAAATGCAGGCTCAGGTTGCTAGTATGGCTGCACGAGCACCGCATTCAAATTACGCCCCATGACTGGTTATTGATTTGTTTTTGTGATTTGTCTATAAGTGGATCATGTTTTCTGATATAGCTGCATTTTTTTTTGTCTACCTAATTGAATATATGTTTCCTTTTATCCTATTCATATGGGAAAATTTATTATTATGATGTGAATAATGTGCAGCCTTCTCCCATTCTCATAATGAATTTGGGCTCTTTAGTAGACTTGCATTGGTGAGGAAAACTGGAATAGAAGCAGACGTTGAAGAATGCTAAAAGAAGCATTTACTTTTTGTATTCTTATGTTATCTTATCTTTTGACATGCTTTCTATGTAAATGAATGATCCCTTATTTTGTTGTATCACTGGTTGTTTAACTTATCAGCTTTTTACTTCAATGCATCAAGTTCATGCTGTGTTACTTATGTTCGTGGGAGCTAAACTCTTTATCACCCAATTGCAGTGAGGTTTATTAGATATTGCCTTGAGACTTTGTTATCTTTTTTTTCTTTTAATGAGGATGGGGTATACTAACATTGCACTTTGAGCAGGGGGAAATTGCACCTACTGATCGAAGCAACATGCAAAGTAGAAAAACCCTTCAAGGTAACATGAAATCTGCAGTAATGCATTTGTCCTTAATTCAGTGCTTGTAGTCATGGTATTTATATGATTCTTCTTCCAATGGGAGTAATATTCTAATGCCACCCTAAAAATTAGGTACTTAGAGCAGAGAGATTGAGTCCTACTTGCATGGGCTAGGTTCATTCTAGGCCCATGTTTGGCATTCCTAGCCCGACTTGAAATATAAGACAAATTTTATTGTTGATATTTGTAAATAGTTTATCTAAATCCATTTAGACCCATTTATTTATGTACACGTGTTATTTTACCTATAAAGGTTGAGGCTTTAGGATTTTGATGGCTTAGGGCACGTTTAGTTCGCTGTAATGGAATAGAGGTATAATAGAATAGAGGCGTAATAATAATTTAATTGTTTGGTTGAATGGAATGGAATAGAATTGTAATAGTATTCTTGTGTTTGGTTGAATGGAATGAAGTTGTAATAGCATAAGGAAAAAAATTAAAATGACTAAAATACCCTTAGCAAAAATTTTTTAGGTAGATGATTATTGTTATTAAATTTTAATAAGATTATTAATATAAATAATAAATAATTTAATCATATTTTAACATAATTATTATTAAATGTAATTTAATAAGAATATATAATTTAATAAAATTCTTAATATTAAATATTTTTATATGAATTTATTAAAATCATAATATATAATACTATAAAATATAATTTAAAATAATTATTATTAAATATAATTTAATAAAATATATAATTTAATAAAATTCTTAAAATTAAATATTTTATATGAATTTACAAAATCATAATATATAATACTAAAAATAATTGTTATTAAATATAATTTAATAAAATATATAATTTAATAAAATTCTTAATATTAAATATTCTTATATGAATTTACTAAAATCATAATATATAATACTATAAAATATAATTTTAAAAATTATTATTAAATATAATTTAATAAAATTCAATATAATTATTCTTATATGAATTTACTAAAATCATAATATATAATACTATAAAATATAATTTAAAATAATCTACTTTATTATTTTTAAAGCTGCAATACATATTTAATGTGTTAAAATATCATTAGTGAAACAAATAATTTAATTATTCTACAATAAAAAATATTAGTAGTAATAAATAACTTGAGAATTATATTTTGCATAAACATAATATTCATATATTAACAAAAGGTTACATGAAATTCTATGTTAGAATCCATATGTTATACAGTTTTTCAACATCAAAAAGTTAGAACATTGTAATGACATACCATCCCAAATATTACAAACAGAAAAAGTTACGAAAATATTATCAACAGAACCATGATTTTTAATGGTCAACAAGAAATTTTCTGACCCATTCCAACCGCACATCAGAAGGTAAACTAAAGAAAACGAGCATTTGAGTTGGATGATCTGGAATTTTGCTCAATGCTCGATAGCGCTCATCCACAGTTAAACATTCTATTTCACATAAGGTTGGATATAAATTTGTAGCTTTTTCTTGGATGATCTAAAATTCTTCTGACTTTTGTTGAACTACCACATCGGAGGCAATACTCCTACTGATTTGTTTGACAATGGCCCGCATATTTTCCGCCAATAAAGTGGCAGATCATGAAATTAAGAAATATGATCATTTGCATCAAATTTTTTTTTTCTTTTTTGAAGATGTGGAACTCCTTGGTTTCTATATGGTTGTGGTTCCGTAGTAGAAACATCCATGTCATCCAAAGAGACATCAGCTTCGCAGTCATAGAATTCGTTTCTTTCTTCATTAATATTTGTAGTAGGTACATCCTGAACATTTATTTCTTCAATAACATCAGCGGCTGTTTGAGCATCTTTTTCAGTCGCTCGATCTCTTGTGTAAATGGCAGTTTGATTGTAGTAAGGGAAACTACGATGTCTGAATTGACCGGCTTCTTTATGACTCTATAAAAATGAGGAAATCATATTAGTTATAAGTTTGGTAAAAATAAGATAATAAAGACTTGAAATAATTCTTACATTTAAATAAGAGTTCCAAACCGCATCTTCAGCAACAACGAGTTGCCTATGCTCATCCCAACCAAAATCACTATTGTTTTGGCCATTAAACATGTTATATACGATTAACCAATCCCTTTTTAGTAACATAATCCTCGATTCAATATTAGGTCTAGCCTTTAACATTGCATTGGGTAAAGCATTTTCTAACATTTTTTTCAACTCGTTTAAATAATCGGCTTGGAATCCTGTATTAGCATTAAAGGTTCCAACATTGTGCAAGTCCACCATACAGGAAACCAATGCTGCATCTTCTTCTGGAACTCATTTTCTTTTGGTTCCTCGAGAAGTTTGGGAAGAAACATTTGATTCTGAAACACCTAACATAATTATCTTAAAAAAAACAAATTAAAATTAAGTTTAATATCATGAATCAAAAGGTAAACACTTTGTGTCTATTAAAATTAATGACATAAAGAAATAAATGATGTTTAAATTTCTCATGACCATTAAAAATCATGGTTCTGTTGATGATATTTTCGAACTTTTTCTCGCTTGTAATATTTGGGATGCTTGACATAAATGTTCTAACTTTTGATTCATGAAAATGAACTGATAACATATGAATTATGACATAGAATTTCATGTAACCTTTTGTTAATATATGAATATTATGTTTATGCAAAATATAATTTCAAGTTATTTATTACTACTAATATTTTTTATTGTAGAATAATTAAATTATTTGTTTCACTAATGATATTTTAGCACATTAAATATGTATTGCGCTTAAAAATAATAAAGTAGATTATTTAAATTATATTTTATAGTATTATATATTATGATTTTAGTAAATTCATATAAGAATAATTATATTGAATTTTATTAAATTATATTTAATAATAAATTTTAAAATTATATTTTATAGTATTATATATTATGATTTTAGTAAATTCATATAAGAATATTTAATTTTATTAAATTATATATTTTTATTAAATTATATTTAATAACAACTATTTTATAGTATTATATATTATGATTTTAGTAAATTCATATAAGAATATTTAATTTTAAGAATTTTA
Organism: Gossypium raimondii; assembly: GCF_025698545.1. NCBI lineage: Eukaryota > Viridiplantae > Streptophyta > Magnoliopsida > Malvales > Malvaceae > Gossypium > Gossypium raimondii. Next base: position 52,774,388 of record NC_068574.1, read on the forward strand.
TTAAATTATATTTAATAATAATTATTTTAAATTATATTTTATAGTATTATATATTATGATTTTAGTAAATTCATATAAGAATATTTAATATTAAGAATTTTATTAAATTATATATTTTATTAAATTATATTTAATAATAATTATGTTAAAATATAATTAAATTATTTATATTAATAATCTTATTAAAATTTAATAACAATAATCTACTTAAAATTTTTTTTGCTAAGGGTATTTTAGTCATTTTAGTTTTTTCCTTATGCTATTACAACTTCATTCCATTCAACCAAACACAAGAATACTATTGACACCATTTTTTGATAAAACGGGGTCGACTTGGATTTTGAAAACAAAAACGAACATGGGAGTCGCCACCAATTTTTTTTGATGAGGTGTGATCGGGTCACTTCGAAAAACTGTTGTTTTTAATAAACAGTTTAGATTTATTAAAACAATGCTTTTGGTCTGCAAAATTCAAAAAAACAGGTTCGAGAGTCGATTACGTACGAGGAAGGATTAGCACCCTCGTAACGCTCAAAAATTGGTACCTAGTTAATTAATTAGTGTCGAATATTGAAAACTCTGAAGAGTTTCTAAAAATACGATCCTTAAAAAAACTTGTATAAATCAAATTACATATTAAGACCCTCTCATTTTGAAGAGAAAATGTCACACCCAATGAGTTAAAGCATGATATTTTACCTCTTCAAAAATAAGATTGTCCAAAAAATTCATGCAATAAAATTTAAAAGGATATTTAATTGTTTAAGTCAGATGAAAAAATCGCAGCCCAATACGTTAGGGTATAATTTCTCAAAATTCTAAACATTGAATATTGTCTTTATTATTTTTTTAGAAAAATTCTCATCTCGAGAAAACGTGTCAAATCTAATGCGTTAGGACACAACGTATTGAATTCCCGATAATAAGCTTTTTATTTATGTTTTTTTTTATTAAAGAGCATACTCAATTATTTAGATTTAACGAAGAAAATTAAAACTCAATACGTTAGGGCTCAATCCTCTCGAAGATCTCAAATATCGAGTATTGCCTTTATTTTCAAAATTTTCTTTTTTTTATGAATTTGAGTAAAAATGATGTAATGTTAAATTTGATATATGAATAAATTTCGCATTAATAATGACAATAATAAATACTGACGATGTGAGCATAGATAACACGAGCAACCACAACAAAAATAAAGAGAAAAAATGACAAACCGATTACATATAAAATAACAAGTAAATAAACAAATAAAATTAAAACATTCTCAAAATAATAATAAAAAGTAAGTAAATAAATAAATAAATAAATAAAGAAAATGAATAAAAATATGAAAATATAAAAGATATATAAGTATGTACATATATGTATGTATATAAAATTATAAAAAATATATATATAAGTATGTATATATATTCATGAAAATAAAAATATGTATATAGATATATATATAGATATGTATATAAATTATAAAATATAAGAAAAAAAATATGAGTTTGTATGTATATATAAATAAGTTATAAAAATATATATACGTGCATATATATGTATATATATAAAGTATAAAAAGTATAGAAGTATGTATATGTACATATATATATATAAATAAGTTATAAAAATATGTATGTGTATATGTATATATATATTATAAAAATGTACGTATAATGTATATAAATTATGAAGTATAAAAAATGTAGGCGTATGTATATATATATGAATCAAAGATATGTATGTATATATATAACTAAATCTAAAATTAAAAAGGTATAAATGAATAACTAATAATAAACATGATAATAATAATAACAACATTAAAAATTATAATAGAAAAAATAATGATAACATTATTAAAATTAATTAATTTAATAGTAAAAATATAACAAAAAAGGGACTAATTTGAACTGAAAACAAAACTTTGGGGGGGGGGCAAATTCGCAAATAAAATAAAAGAGGGGCAATTTTTCCTTCTTCCCCAAAACGACGTTGTTCCAGAAAGGACCAAATTGAAATCGCGACAATTTACAGGGTAAAATTAAGAAAATAAAAAAACTTAATTAAAAAAACATTAAAAAGCGGAAGGGCTAAAGATGTAATTAGCCATTCCGTCAAAAACACGCGGATCCTTCGGGCGGGTTGGGTCACACGCGGGTCGTCCTCCTAAACGGCGTCGTTTTGGCGCCTGGAACTATGTCCCAAAACGGCGTCGTTTTATACACCTATATAAATCCAAATTTTTTTTAAAAAAATTCATTTTCTACCTTATTCAAAAAAAAAAAATCAGAAAACACTCTCAACTCCTCTCCCCTCTCGGGCACCGGCCAGATTCCAGCCGGCGCGCCTATGCTTGCATTGCACTGGTGAGGGAGTCCAAAAATCTTTTTTTGCTCGATCGACCCTCCGCCCTCTAGCACTCCGACAACATCGAAAAGGTAAAAAAAACTTCATTTTTCTTTTGTTATTTAATATTTCGAAAAAAATAAAAAAAAACAAAGAAAAAACAAAAATAAGAAAGCAACCTTTGAATCTTTGCTATTTTTTTTGTGAATCATTTTCTTTTATTATTTTCCAATAAAAAATCCCCCTCTTACAGATTTTTCAATTGGCCTTATATAGCCGAAATAATAATACCAATAAAAATCTCTTTCTGCTATCCCTATTTGATGTTGCTTGTTGGTGTTTGTTGCAGGTACTGGCATACGGAGGAGACGTGACGTGACGGAGGTGTGCGACGGCGGTAGAAGTCAGAAGAGCTAGGGTTTCAGCTTTTCTGAAATCCTAGTTTGACTTTGTTTGTTGGGCTGGGGTGTTGGGCTTCTGGTTTTGGTCTGGGTTGATTTGAATTAGGCTTTGTAATTAAGTTTGGGTATTGGGTAGGTTTTGGGTTTTGGGCCTCGGGTCAAAAATGGGCTTGTACAAATACTATTACAATTCTATTCCATTTCAATTAACCAAACAATTGAATTACTATTACGCCTCTATTCCATTACACCTCTATTCCATTACAGCGAACCAAACGTGCCCATAATTTCTATTTAAGTTCAATAATTATATATATTTATGAAATTTTTAAATATAAATAATTTAACATTTTTTAATATTTACATGATATAAAAAGAAGTTATAAAATTGAAAATGGGAAGTATGTATGTCATGGTAATTAAATGATGTAGCAAGCATGAATATTTGGTTACGATTATTTAAACCCATATTGTATTGCCAAGTTTGAATAGATTATTATGAATTATGGCAATTCATTATATTTTGTTGCCTAATTTGATTTGATGTCTTAACTAATCGATGCATTCGCCCTATTACATCAATGCTTGTTGCTTGGTTTTTATTTTTTAATAATTTTATTATATATTCTGATCATATTTGTTTTTTTTTGACATAATATTTAGAATTATTCATAGGTTCTTCTCAACTTATAAATAGAAGGATAATGCGCTTCACCGCATTTGAATCCATATATTTCTGTATTTACGTGAAAGTTGAGAAGCTTGTAAAAACTTGCAGAGCAAAGACAAAAATGTTGCTAGGCTGATTCAATGATTGCGACCAATTCCAAACCACTTTCATGGTAAAAAGTGTCGTTATATTAAAAAAGGAAGATGTGATTTTACATTAATACAAATTGGTTGGGTACGAATTAAAAAGTGGCTGTTAAACAATTCTAATCCAACATCTTACCTTTTTCGTACAAAGCAATTAAACAAAAGTTGGTCAAAGAAAGGTTAAATTCTATTCTTACTCTTCTACTTTCTGAAAGTTATGAATTTAATCTTTGTAAATTAATTTGATTAATTTTAGCTCGTGTGTTCTTTTAATCGGTCAATTTTAGTTTTCTACTTTCGATTCGAAAATGTAGTCTTGCCTTAAAAGGTTGTAGTTAAATTCAATTACTAATATTATACTATCCGTACAATTGCAGATTTAGTCAATATTTTTAATTAGATTATTCTAAGTTTTATACTTTTGAATTTTGAAATTTTATCTTGATCCAAATGATATTCAAGTGAGTAACATGCGAAAATAACAAGTTGATAGTGTTACACTTATCGCATCATATTTTAGAAATAGCAACACTTAATGAATTTAGCAATTATCATTTGGTATGTATTAAAATTTTAAATTTTGAAAAAGTAAAAGACTAAAATATCAAATTAAAGTATAGAGATTAAATTCACAACTTTCATAAAAGTGTAGGGACTAATAGTCGCATTTAACAATAAAAATAAACTATGTTAAGTTATTTTGCCTCGTTTAACTTGGAAAGGTTTTATCCTATCTTATGCGTAAAATTTGCCTTCGAACAAAAAGACTACTTCAGGTTGGATACGGATTAAATTGTTGAAAAAAAAAAATTTTGGGTAACATATAGAAAAATAAAAAATAATAGAAATTGTAATTTTGAAAGAAAGAAGGTTACTCTATCAGTCTGTTGCCAATTCTAGGAGTGACGTGGAAGATTGTGATAGGAGCTTCACTGTCTCCCGAGAAATTCCAGTTTCACTTTAGCAAAAATGTTACCAATTACTGAACTTTTCTCTACACGCGTTTGGTCTTCGAGAAAGTGCCTACACCCCGAGAAAATTTTTGACCCCATTCCCTTTTTTAATTTTAATTTTATTTTCCCTCGAGAAAAAAAATTAAAAAGAATGAATCAAAAGAAAAACAACAGCAAAAAAGTTAAAAAAGAAAACCCTAACAAAAAAAATGAAGCTTCCCCAATGCACCGTCACATTTACTTAACGCCTACAGCATCTTCTTAAGGACGCCGTGTTTCATCCCACCCGCCGATCAGATCAGCCTCCTCACCGGCGATAGATTGTTACTTTCACTCTTGAATCACAATTCACTGGTTTCTTTCTTTTCCTCTCTCTTGTTATCTCTTTTATTTTTTTTATTTGATTGCTTATATCAAGTGTAAACCATTGAATGATACGAGTTTCTTTTTCTTTGGTGTTTTTGGTTGATTATTTTGTTTTTGTTTTTTTTTTAACTTGTTGGTTGTTTAATTTTAATGGGATGAGAAATGGGTTTGTTTTATTTGATCAATATTAGTAAAGAAGCTGATGTTTGGGTTAGTCTCAGTGTAGACTCTTTTAGAGTAATTTAGAAATTAATTCGCTGAAAATCAATGCCAAATTGTTGATTTTTAAATGCTTGCACTTGTGTGAAAGTTAGGTGCTAAGCTTGGTTATAGGTTGTGGTTTGGCCATGCTGATTTTATTGGGGTCCGGGTCGAACCGGTGAATGCATGTCGAGAACTTAGATATTTGGATGGGTTGTTAGCTTTAGCTAGTTAACAAAGTTCTAATACTGCTGAGCATTGGGATTTATAAACTTAGTTTTTCTAGAGATTGTAGTCAAGTTGATTTAATTTTCGTCCTCATGAATCTTATACTTGATTGTTCTTCAACTCAGTCCTTGTTTTCTGCAAATTTGGTGTTGGCTAACATCCATGGCATTGCTTTCATAGTATGATTGAGCATTGGTTTCAAAGTGTTCTCAAGTTACTCAAGTTCTTACTTCTAGTTAGTTGTCTTCTTCCCTATTTCTCTATCCCTCCATATTTTCTTTCAGTTTCCAGTATGATATGAATGCAGTGAGCTGGTTGTGATTAACGACACCAATCGAAATCCTTGGCCATCTATGGAATGCTTCTTGCATCAAACATGGTTTAGGCAGTGCTCTTCCCAAACCTGTTCAGCGCTGGATTGAGTGTTATGTATTGTGTATATGCGTTTGTTTTTATTTGAATTTCTGAATCTTTAGGAAGTATGTTTTGGTGTAATTAGGTTCTCATATATGTTCCAAGAAGGTATTGTATTTGGAGCCTAATTGCTGATATAGTCCAAGAATTTGCCTTGTGCAGCTTTTTTTCATATATAACCTGACATAATGGTTAAACTTAAAACAATTTATCACGTTTTGTTCGAGTGCTTCTGTAATCTGGAATGTCTCTGTTTCTTTTAGGTCTATGTTCTTATAACATGAGGTTGCTGATTTCTATTTGTAAGAAAGGAAAAGATCTAGTCCCTTGGAAGATGTAATTACTATAGTGTTAAAAGTGTTTCTGTAGTTTTGATGAGTGGTATAGTTGATTATAGAGATAATTCAACATTTAATCCCTAAAATTGGAAACTTTTTCCTACTTGGTCCCTGAACTTAGTAATTTTTTCCCCAATTTGGTCATTGAGATGATGTGGCACTTTAAGATTGTGCATGCCATCACCTAAAATTTTAGAAAAAAATATAAATTTTTATGTGATGACATGGCATAATATCGGAGTGTCATGTCATCACATGGACCAAAATTGGGAAAAGTTTCCAAGTTCCAAGACTAATGTGGACCAAGAAAAAGTTTAGGGACTAAGTTGAGAAAATTTGTCAAATTAGGGACTAACTGTGGCTTTCTCCCTTGATTATATTCACTGTTTTGTTGGGGAATATTATTGCCAGCAGTTTTGGATTGTACTTGTGTGTATTTTCAGAGGTTGGGCAGGGCACGGTTGGTTAGGAGCTCCCTTCAGCTTGTTCTAACTCTTTTCATCATCCACTGTGAACCCTCAAACTTGTAGAATCCTTGCCTTATACCACCATGAACATAGTAATCAAAGAGGGACGGTTAAGTGGTTGATTTGAGTTTCATCTATATGAAATGTTATGGTCTTTCCGTTTATTTTTTCCGAATGGTGAAATTTCAACCACATCTTATCTCTTTTAAGAAGTATGATTGTATAGGTTTTCTCTTATCTTTTATTGTTTCGTTTTAATGATCACAAGAATGAATCTGTTATCTTGTAAGATTACTAGATCTTAAGGGTTCATTTACTAAATGGTTAATGCCAGTCTTCGTATCCGTGATTGGGGGACAAGCCTCTGTTTGCTTGTGATTTCTAATTCTTTAATCACCCAATTTGTGACGCTTGACACTCGTCATCCTTATCATTTGATCTGAGCCACCGTCATGCTTGGCCTTCTTATGCCTGACTGACCTAAGCTGCATGATGCATGGTTTATAGATTTCCTGCTTGTCTTCTTAGTTCTTTCTTTAATTGAATTAGGGTTGAATTTCTTTTCTGGGGCTTCACTCCTCTTGACCTTTGTTGTGCCCTCTATTGTCTCTTAACACGGCGAAACAAAACAATTTATATCTTATTCTCTAACTCGATTTGAGAAGTGTTTGAATGATCTTTGCTTTTTCTTATTTGTTTAGATGATCGAGGCACCAAGTTGGTCCTCAATTTTACCCATATTTAATATCTGTTGAGCATTGCACCATAACATGACAATGCCATTCTGTTGTTTATCCTGGATTAGGAATGGAGCACCACGACATGCAGGCGCCTAGAAGGGGAGAGATGAAGCATAAAGGAAGAAATGTAGTTTGGTCGGTTGCAATGGACAAGTGTCTCATTGAAGCTCTGGCCATTCAGGCTAAAAACGGGAATAAAATCGACAAATGTTTCAACGAGAATGCTTATACTGCCGCTTGTATTGCCGTGAATTCTCGTTTTGATCTGAACTTGAACAATCAAAAAGTTGTTAACCGCCTTAAGACAATTAAGAAAAGATACAAAGTAATGAGGGATATGCTAAGTGAAGAAGGATTTCGGTGGAATCCGAATACGAAGATGATTGAATGTGACAGTGAAGATCTTTGGAAAAGCTATGTTGCGGTCAGTGTGTACTGCATTCTTCCCATTGTTTTGCTTTCTTGTTCCAATACATACTTTTTAAGATTACTTGAAATGTAACATCATTGAGCAGGCACATCCTGATGCAAAAGGGTTCCGAAGAAAACCAATCGAGATGTATGATGAACTAAAGATTGTTTGCGGAAATTACCAAGCACCTAGTCGTTGGGCAAAGATGAAGGATGGAAGTCATCCGGTTGCTTATAAGAATTTCGAAGAAGATTCTGCTTCTTTTGTATCACCGAGTTCAGATGGCCTAAGTGATACCGATGGAACACAGTCGTATACTGGGCCACCGGAGTATATGCAAGATGTTAGTCAAGAACCTCCTCCAATGGAGCCTCTCAGACAACTTCCAAAGCGGCCGCGTGCCTCGGATTCTCTTCAAGAGGCAATGCTGGCAGTGGCATCCAGCATTCGGCGGTTGGCCGATGCAATCGAGCAGAGTAAAACTACAGTCAATGCCACAGAATTGCTAGACGCTGTTATGGAGATCGATGGTCTGGAAGAAGCTAAACAGATGTATGCATTCGAGTATTTGAACGCTGACCCTATCAAAGCGAGAGCATTCATGACTTACAATGTTCGGATGAGGAAAACGTATTTGTTTAGGCAGTTTTGGTGGTGGAAATGACCAGACTGGATTGAAATTTCAAAGCTTTTTCAGTATATAATTGACAATAGTGTGGGGATATTTATGGATGATGACACATTAAAAAAACCTTGTTTCAATGATTCATGGAGGTTAAATGTACAGATTTCAGATGTTCACTGATTAAACATATATAGCCGTAAGGCTGAGTGATAGAGAATTGGACTGGATTGGCTGATTCAACTCGGTAGTTAGTCTGGGTTTGAAGATATAAAAGAACAGAACTTTAATGAACTGATAGATAGTTGATTTAAACAGAAAAAAGAAAAGGTTTGGAAAATTTAACCCACTTACTGTACGAAGGTTTGAAAAGAAAAATCCACCTGCTCATTTGGTTTGGAAAATAACCACTCATTCTACTAAGCTTTGATGAAACTTTCCTGTGGCACTTTACTAAGGTTTGATGAAAATTTTATTTTTACCTTTTATTAAGTTTTTTTTGAACTTTTATTAGTTAATTATTAGGTTTTTTTTTTCGAAATAATATGGAAAACAAAATTTATCAAAATAATATGAACAATTTTTAATTATCAGAATAATATAGACTGTGTATAGAAATCTTAAATCGACATGGTAGTTGACATTTGGGGTGACTACAAGGCAATGATTATATTAGAAAGAGACATAAAATCTTTATAATCCTAATTGGCAGCCGACATGTCGATTTGGGTTCTTAATGGTTTGTCATTTCGAAATTTTGGAATGTTTTTATATATTTAAAAAATTTTAATTTTGAATTTTAAATTGTTTATATTTTATAATTTTATTTTTAAAAATATGATTTTTTATATTTTAAAAATTATAATTTGAAAATTGTATGTTTTTAAATGTAAATATTTATTTTTAAATTTTATTAAATTTATTTAGTACTTTTAAAGGATAAACATCGTTCCAAATCAAAATTTAATGGTTACAATAGTGGATTTGTATATATATAAATTTAACCCTATTATAAATAATAGATATAATAATAAATTTAGCTTTCAACGTGTAAATCTTTAATCAACTTAGCACTTATATTTGTTTTAGTTAAATTTAACTCTTATTCTTTTAAAAGATACTCTTTTGTCTTAGCCAATGTTTTATCTTCTTAGTCTTTTCGTTAACGAGACAACAATGTTAATATTGTGTACTTTTTTCATCTACTAAATTTTTATCTCATTAGATTTTTAATAAGATTTTAACAAAACATATAATGTGATTATGGATGTGTAAGGAGGAGTGTTATAAATAATATAAATTTTTATTTGTTCTTAAAAAGAAGAAATCAACACCTTTGAAGAGTCCTAATCTAAGCATGGGACTTTAAGATGAAGATAAATTTGAGACAATTGTTTTGACTACATTCAGAAGTAACCAGGGACGAAGCTAGAAAATATTTTTAAGGGGTCAAAATTAAATTATATATTTTTATAATAATAAAAATGCAACTTCACCATTTTAATATCTATGTATTTATAATTTTAAAAGATTAAATTAATTTTTATCATTTTAAGGAGGACCAAATTATAATTTTACCTTTACTAATTTAAAATTTTTAAATTTTGAAGAGACTTAAATGAAAAGTTTTTTATTTTAGGCGTGTACCCTGCCAACTCATCTTACTTTAAACAGACTAGAATATGAGCTATAATTGTAAACCTTGAAAAGTTCTATTTCAAGTATGCCTCTTGTTAAGATCAAGATAGGGATAATGGTATATCGTTTAACATTCAAATATATTAACATTTTATCTGCTTGAAGTAGCCTATTTAAAAGCTTATTTCAACATGTTTACTTTCATGAAAAAAATAAAGGATTGGTGCGAGAACTAAAACTATTCGTAGGTTGGGTTATTCACCCAAGTTTGAAGGTTTATTTAAAAATTGAGAAGGATTAGACTAAATATGAGATCTGAAAAAATGGGTTTGAATAAATTTCAAGCATTAATCCTTATTTAACCAATTTAAAAAATTTAATCATTCGATTTATTTAATTGTTTAAACCCAAGTTGAGCATCTCCACTATAAATTAATAACTTCTGAAAACCCTAATATTTTTAAATATTAAAACACAATTGTGGAAACCCAAAAATGCAAAGGACAAGCCATAAAACAATCCTAAACACCACACCCCACATGGGAAGGATACAAAATTGATTAAAATAAACTCAAAATTAAGAGGAAAAAGGAAAAAGAAAAGGGGATGAAATTAGGATAAATTCAACCATTTCCCCCCTAAATCAATATTTTATCCAAAGTACCGTTAGCATTTTGAATTAGTGGTACGATGCCTTCTTGTGTCACGTTCATTAACTTTGTCCTATTTGATCACATCAACAAACTATAATATAGATTAGGGTAAAAGAGCTTCTTCCAGTATCAACCAAAAGAAGAAGAAATGAATTCACTCGAGAATCAGCTGAGTTCCTCGTACGCCATGTCCGAAGAAGAAGAAGCATTCGGTTATGCTTGGTATTTACGAAGCTCCCACATGTTTTCTTATGTTTTGGATGCCGCAGTTCAGCTCGGTGTCTTCGATATATTAACGAAGGCAGGTCCTGATGTGAAGCTTTCTTCGAACCAGATCGCGTCGGAGATTCGCGCGAAGAATCCTGACGCGCCTTCCCTTCTCGATCGCATGCTTCGGCTCCTCGCTTGCCATGGTTTAGTTACTTGCGTTTCGCGAAAGCTCGATGCCGGTGCGGGTAATGGAGAAGATGGTGAAAGAGTGTATGGGGTTACTTTGGCTGGTAAAGCTTTTGTTCATGACGAACATAATGGATCTTTGGCTGTTTTTACTAGCGACAGGGCCGATACTGAAGTCTGGTACGTTGAGTTCTAATACTCTCTTTCATAATTATTTGATTTTAATTTGGTTGAATTCTGATATCTAAAATTTAATTATAATATAAAAAATACAAATTATAATATGCATATAAAAGATTATTTAAAACCAAACTCAATTTATACTTTCCTAGATCTCCTATTTGAAAATTTACATGTTTGATAAAGTATAATTATATTAGTTATGTTCATGTATGCTTCTTAATTGTATGTTAAGTTGTAACTAAAACAACAACTATGACAACAATACACATAAAAATTATTTATGTAATTTGGAACATTTCTTATGTTTGTAAGATTTGCCTAAAAGTAATTTATTATGAATCAATAATACAAGTTATAATTTATGTTAAACTCAACTAATATCAACCTTAAAAGCTTAGTTACAATTTGAACATGAAAATAGTTTGTTTACAAGCAAATTTCCTTAAACAAATTCTTCTAATTAATGAACAAATAAGTAATCAATACCAACAACAATTCTCCAATATTCATAATCTTCCAACCAGTATGATAAAATTATGCCACTAACATTACACCTGAATTGGTCTCTGAAAGGCATAAAATATCTTCAACACTAAAATTTCTAAAGAAATCATATCTCTTTAAATATACCTTTTACTCCTCAAATAATGTCCTCACTTGACAGAAGTTCAACATAATCAAATCAAGGCAACTGTGGTTCAAAATTCTCTTAAAGATGTAAGAAAAATAATTACAAGATTTGAGTCAAAATATGGACAAATTGTACAATCGTCTAGTTGCAAATAAAATATTGAATTATTAAAAATAATTATTGAACTTCCACATGCATACTTGAATCCTTTATTTTATATATAGGTTACGGTTCAAAGATCTGGTCCTTGAAGGTGGAAATCTCTTTGAGAAAGTGCATGGTATGCCAGCATATCAATATAAGAGCTTAAATCCAGAAAATGCGAAGAGATTTGACACCGCAATGACAAATCTTTCGAAGGTAATAGTGAAGAAAATACTTGAGAGATACAATGGATTCCAAGGGGTAACTACTTTGGTAGACGTTGGGGGTGGATATGGGGTTACTCTCAACATGATCATCTCCAAATACCCTTCCATTAAAGGCATTAACTATGACTTGCCTCATGTTGTACAACAAGCCCCATCTTTCCCTGGTAATTATATAACCCTACTTTAAACTCATGTGAGTTGATTTAAGTTGGCTCGTAAGTTGGTCTTTAGTATCATGCAGGCATTGAGCATGTAGGAGGAGATATGTTCTCAACTGTTCCCAAAGCAGATACCATAATGATGAAGGTAGATATGCATGGTTATATAGGAGTTAGATGGATTCAAAACTTTACGATTGTATCTATTTTAATTTGTTTGTGCTTTGTAGGAAGTTCTTCACAATTGGGATGATGAGCATTGCTTAAAACTCCTAAAAAACTGCTACGAAGCATTAGAAGAGAAAGGGAAAGTGATAGTAATAAGTTTCATTATGGTTGAGGAAGCAGAGGCAAGTAATGCAGCCAAGTTTATTTCTCAATTGGATCTCTATATGGCTACGCAATTTGGTGGAAAGCAAAGGACTGAAAAGCAGTTAAAGTCCATGGCCATGGATGCTGGGTTTTCAAGCTTTCAACTCAAGTGCCTTGTTTTCAATGTGGTTGCTGTCATGGAATTCTATAAATGATGAATTTAATTAGTACAATATTATTATTGTTATTAGGTTTGGAATTTGGATTAACTTTCATGGCGATTCGATGTGTCTGGTTAGGTTAAATAATTAATGGGAGTATTTATTTTTGGCATAATGACTTATTTGATATTCCAAATTTATGAAAAAGTTATTTTAGTCATTTATTTATTTATACTTTTTTAGCTCTTAAACTTGTGTGTTTTGTTAAATCACCCCAAAATAAACGAATAAATTAACTTTTTTAAACTTTGCTGACGTTGAATACACATGGATTGCTAAATGGGTGACTCGTCAACATTTAAATAATTTTAAAAATTTAAAAATAATAAAACTATTTTCAAAAATAAAAATCATTAAAATTATGTAAAAATTATAAAAATTACAAATATATTTTTAAATTTTAAAAATTAATTAAATGCTAATGTATCATTCACATTATAAATCTATCTATTTTGATATAAATAACTAAAATAATTTTTTGTAAAATTGAAAGACTAAAAAATCATTACTTTTATTTTACGTAATGTTATGAACCGAATGATTGGACTTTGATGATAATTATCCTTTTAGTTACAAATAGAAATGCATTCTTCTCACTAAAATAATTAAAAGGAGATTTACCGGAGTGATAAAAATTTTAATATTTACTAAAATGATTTATATTTAGAATAAAATACAGGCTAATATTATTTTTAAAAATAAAAATATAACTTGAAATTGATTTGAAAAGCTTTTACTTAAATACACTTAAAATCGTTTCGTCCTTGTTTGTCAAATTAAAATTTTAATCATTATTTGAGTACATAAAACTTTTTTAACCAATTTAAAAGTTTAATCATTGGAGCACATTCGAAAGAAAATAGTTTTTATTTAATTATTTAAACCCAATTTGAGCATCTCCACTATAAATTAATAAATTCTAAAACCCTAATATTTTGAATATTAAAACTCAAATTGTTGTAACCCAAAAAATGCAAAGGACAAGCCATAAAACAATCCTAAACACCATACCCCACATCGGAAGGATACAAAAATGATTAAAATAAACTCAAAACATGATAGGAAAAAGCTTATAAAAGAAAAGGAAAAAAAGAAGAAGAAGAAGAAAAGAATAAAATGCTCAATGCTAAATCACCAAATCGGTCAGACACAAAAATATTAAAACAAAACACAAAACACCACATCATTACAAAAGAAAGTTAGGGTAAATTACATCATTAGTCACTAAATTATGAGTAAATTTTCGTTTTAATTACTTAATTAAAAAGTTACAATTTGATAACTGAACTATTAGAAAATTTTTATTTAAGTCATTGAATTATTCACAAGATTTATTTAAGTCACTAAGATGTTATTTAAAAAAAAATTGCTAGTAAGCCCCAAGTGACGATTTGATGATCTGTAGGTGGATAAGTACTCATTGAGAGTAGAACATACCTTAGAATAGAGGATGATAAATCTAATGAGTATCCACTAGGATACTCTAGTCAATTGCCTGGGTAAAATCTTATAACAGCTCTACACCTCGATGATGAATGGATAGGGAGGAAGATCGAACCCGGCTTATAGCAAGTGCAACGATGGGTAAAACCTATGCTTTCCTCGCCATACTTAGGTCTATAAATCCCACTAAGGGGATAGGGCCCCTTGGACATACCTTAAAGCTTTTGTAGTAGTCCACAAAAATGTAGTAATTGTCTAGCCTAGTTACAATTTGAACATGAAAATAATTTGTTTACAAGCAAATTTCCCTTAATACAAATTCTTCTAATTAATGAACAAATAAGTAATCAATACCAACAACAATTCTCCAATATTCATAATCTTCCAACCAGTATGATAAAACAACCATAGAATGAACATGGGCTTCAAATGTGTCAACAATTATAAAATATCTTACTTCTTTTCTAAGAAATTTTGTTAATTTATAAAGTATTATGTTATTGGTTTTACAAAATAAATTTGATTATAACATATTCTTACGCTTTCATCTAAGAAATTTTGTTAATTCGTAAGGTATTTTTGTATTGGTTTTACAAAACAAAATTTGGTTCTAAAATTTTTGTTACACTAATCCTAAGAAACTTTATTATTTTGTATGAAATTTGGTTTTAAGAAAATATCTTACGCTTTGTTCTAAGAAATTTTTTATTTTTGTAATGTATTTTATCTTTTATCTTTACTAAACAAAATTTGGGTATAAGATTCTAAGAAGTTTTGTTATTTTATAAAAAAAATTGATTATAACAAAATACATTAGGTTTTGTTCTAAAAGATATTTTTTTGTAAGGTATTTTGTTATTATCTTTACTAAATAAAATTTTATTATAATAAAATATCTTACCATTTTGCTAAGAAATTTTGTTATTTCATAAGGTATTTTGCCATGAGTTTTTAAAAGAAAAATTTAACACATAATGACAAATCTTTCAAGATAATAGTGAAGAAAATACTAGAAATACCATGGATTCCAAGGTATTACCACTTTGGTAGACGTTGAGGCGGATACGGGGTTACTCTCAACATCATCATCTCCAAATATCCTTCCATTAAAGGCATTAACTATGACTTGCCTCATGTTGTACAACAAGCCCCATCTTTCCTCGGTAATTATATAACCCTACTTTAAACTCATGTGAGTTGATTTAAGTTGGCTCGTAAGTTGGTCTTTGATATCATGCGGGCATTGAGCATGTAGGAGGAGATATGTTCTCAACTGTTCCCAAAGCAGATACCATAATGATGAAGGTAGATATGCATGGTTATATAGGAGTTAGATGGATTCAAAACTTTACGATTGTATCTATTTTAATTTGTTTGTGCTTTTGTAGGAAGTTCTTCACAATTGGGATGATGAGCATTGCTTAAAACTCCTAAAAAGCTGCTACTGAAGCATTAGAAGAAAGGAAAGTGATAGTAATAAGTTTCATTATGGTTGAGGAAGCAGAGGCAAGTAATGCAGCCAAGTTTATTTCTCAATTGGATCTCTATATGGCTACGCAATTTGGTGGAAAGCAAAGGACTGAAAAGCAGTTAAAGTCCATGGCCATGGATGCTGGGTTTTCAAGCTTTCAACTCAAGTGCCTTGTTTTCAATGTGGTTGCTGTCATGGAATTCTATAAATGATGAATTTAATTAGTACAATATTATTATTGTTATTAGGTTTGGAATTTAATGGGTAAAACCTATGCTTTCCTCGCCATACTTAGGTCTATAAATCCCACTAAGGGGATAGGGCCCCGTGGACATACCTTAAAGCTTTTGTAGTAGTCCACAAAAATGTAGTAATTGTCTAGCCTCCTTTTCTTGGGTGGCGCACTCAAAAGTGCTACAAATAATCTGTTCTCTTTGTTTCTTGGGAGGCCCCATCTGTTTCATCTCTATTTCTATAGAAGATTCAACCTCCTTTCTATGGTTGTTGTAACACTCCATACTTGGTCCGATTACTAAACCCGAGTTATAAGGTGCTACATGTAAATCTGAGAATATTTGATTACATTTCATAGTCCAAATATCAACTCCATATCAATTTATTCATATATAATCATATACGACACACAATTCATTTGTTTCGGGTTTATATCGAACTTACGAAAGATTAAAACCAACCTGATATTAATCAATGATTAAATTGAAACAAAAATAGAAAGATAGGAAAATTTTACAAACAGGGGTCACACGCCCGTGGCCCCTGACTGTGTGAAGAGATTGTGGCTGTGTGGAATGGGTTACATGACCGTGTGAATAGCCATGTACACTAATCAAGGCCGTGTGGGTCAAAAGTGCAAATATTAAAAAATATGTCACATGGCCATGTCACCGAGCCATGCAACAGACTGTGATCATGTGCACAAAAATCACCTAAAATTTTACAGATCACATGATTGTGCTATATACCCGTGTATGACACATTGTCGTGTGTTAGGCTATGTGTACTTGGAAATACATTTCAATGCAAGCTTTGTTCGAGATGTGACCCAAATTCATGATAAAATAAAATACATATGGCAAAATAGGGGGATTTACGAGGCGTGGGCCGAGGTAGAATAGAAGTCTACTTCCTCTTTGATGTTGATTAGAATAATGTGTTTTAACCTTACTACATTACTTCTATTTGACTTTGATTAGGATATGATTTTACAAACCTATAAATAGATGTAGTCTACTCCTTTTGTAATTATTCGATTTTGACATAGTGAATTATCTTATCCTCTGCCCATGGGTTTTTCCGAAAGGGTTTCACGTAAAAATCTGTGTTCTTTATTTTCCTTCGTTGCCATTATCGTTATTCTATTTTTCACAAGCTTAACAATCCAAATTCACTTATGTCACAAGCAACCGTTTATACCATACTTCAACCAATTCAAAGACATCAATTTCATGACAATAACATCATTTATATCACCACCTAAGTGCTTAACCAATATGCCACATTTGACACCTCAATCCGATAATTCAAACTCAAACAAAGATTCATATTCTAACCAGGTCAATATGTCTTTCAAGGCACCTCAAAACAAGTAGCATAACATACATCTTTTTACCATTTCAAGTACCTTAGAACCATGATTCAATATCAAGCATATAAACAAGCACAAAACCATACCAAAACCATTTAACCTACTAATCACATATAATTCTTTTACTAACTTATCTCAAACATATTACCTTATCAATATAAAATCCAAACACCAAACAAATCAACCAGACAACATTGCCATCAATTATATATACAAACATATATATAAGTTCTCAAAATGCAAATAAGATCAGAGTTAAGCAATGTTTAACCAAAGACTCCTTAGGTACATGCCATGACCTAAAAGTAAACTATCACCATTCTTGAGTGCAAGATTGTCGCTGGATGCTGAAGTTGACGATTGAATCAAAAGTACCTAGTCTGCGCACTGAAAACAAAATCGTACACTGAGTATAACTCAGTGGTACTTCTATAATCCAATAATTGAAATATAATATGAATCATTTTAAATGCATAAGTTAAAAATGAATAATGAAATGCAATTATCGTGTCATCTATACCAATATACATATTATTTGTTCTTTAACATATCTTACTATATAATACATAACAAACCACTTCAGATATAATTTGGCATCTCAATCTCCAATTTCATGTATTCATTGAGCATGTTTATCATTGTTCAATTCATTTCGCAAATAGTAATTTTATTTCACATTTTTCTTCCATTGAACATCCATTTGCCATCTCAATATCAATCACCACATCTCAATTCATATCAATTTTTATCATGATTTCATTTATCAAAACACATGGTAGCATCAATCATCTCAATATTTATATATTCAATTTTATACTTTTATAACTATACACAATTTTCACATTATTCAATCTAGTCCTCATGAGCATCAATCGATTAAAATCACTCCCAAAACATCTCATTGTCACAAAGTGTTTCACCTTATGTTCTTACCATATACAAACAAGTCAATATGCAGCAATTTACAAAGTAGTTCAGATTATAAAATACAAACTGTAATCTCCACTATTTGTCGATAATTTTGTCTTTTCCTTACTTGCATCAAAGTACACTATTTTCCCATTCTAAACAGTTTAGTCCTTCATTCTTTGAAATAAACATTTCATTAATTTCCATTCAATTCCATAGTATTTATTTCATACCATTAATCTATTGCCACTGTTCAATATCTAATTTACATATAGATACTTCATATTTTTAATTTAACCCTTTTGATGTCAAAACAATATTTAATAACAATTCGACTACAAAACAAAACAATATAACAAAATATATTTTCAATTAATAAAGTAAGTCCCAAATGAACTTACCTAATTGGATCAACAAACAAATTGAAGCTTTAGGATTAATCATCAATTTTGACTTTTCGTGATTATCTTTCGAGTAGCTCAAATCTCGATCTATATAACAATTTATTTCAATTTATCAATTCAAACATCTTAAAATAGCTTATTATAATCATATATTAATTCAATTTTATTTTTGATTCTCCTAAAGTTTTGTATTTTATTCAATTTAGTCCCTAAAACCGAAATAACTATATCTTTCAAATTCAATCTTTGTTTTACAATCAGATTTCAATTCCATCCCTGAATAGCCCTCTAAATTCAATAATTATAGAAATTTCTTACTAATTTCAAAATATTTTCATTTTAGGCCCTATACACAAAATTAATCTTTTTTTACTTTAAAAATCAGTCTTATTTTACATCTAAGCTCGCCATGCAACCATTTTAACACCAAAAGCTTTAACATTCAACAATGGAAACGTCTCAAATCTCTAAAAGTTTTAAAAATCAACCCACAGGTTAGCTAGATTAAACTACAACGATATAAAAAACATAAAAATTACAAAAAAACAGACTAAAATCGACTTACCAATCAAAGGGTTAAAGCTTGAAAACCCAACTCCTATTTCTTTCTTTAAGCTATGACCATGGGAAGAAGGTGAAGAGAAAATGAATTGAATTTCTCTTTTTCTTCCCACTAATATGTTTGTTTTATTATTTATTTTAACACATAATAATAATTATATTAATAATATTTTAACACATAAAAACTTTAAAACAAGGCACTAACCGTCCATTATCTTAATAAAGTGGTCTAATTATCCCTTAGACCCTTGAAATTTTTTTAATTGAGCCATTTTAGCTAATAAAAATCATAGTGATTAACTTTTACAATTTTTGCGATTTTCGTCATTTTTCCTTAATTAACTATCCAAACAGTAAAATTTCTGGATCAAATTTCAAATTACCTATAAAAAAACTTTTTATATATTTAATAATAATATTTATGGACTCAATTTACAGAACGAAGGCTCAATACCTCATTTTCCAAAACCACTTAACTTTAAGGTCAAACCACTTGACTTTAACTAACTGTTCAATTAGCAAAACTTACTAGATCAAATTCTAATAAAACATTATAATCAACTCGGATATATTAATAAATAATAGTTATAGACTTAACCATCAGAGAATGGGGTTTCAAAACCATCGTTTTCAACACCATTGGAAATCGGGTCACTATAGTTATTTCCAACCATAATTGGCAGAGAAATGCAAAATAGAAAATGAAAATGTACACAAAAAGGTGAAATCTTACCCTAAATACCTTAACCTTGAAAGATAAAAGCAAGGACGAGAGAGAGAGAGAGAGAGAGAGAGAGAGAGAGAGAGAGAGAGAGAGAGAGAGAGAGAGATGGGACACTTGAGTAATTTGAAGAACAATTGTAGGAAGAACACAAAAACACCTAGAAAGTTTGAAGTAACAAAATGGCCTGAAGGTTAAAGAAAATGTAACACCCCAAACCCAGCCTAGACATTATGGTCGAATTTGGCGATGTCACATGGAAAGGGATTTGAAGACAAGATTGTTGAGTTTAAAAAGCATTACGATGAAGTTAACTTTTATTTAATTCAAAAAAAACTAGTTGATTTGTTTTAAAACTTGTCTCTTAGTGGAAACTTTTGTAAGCAATTAATTTAGGATAAATCGTTTCTATTTACGAAAAACCTTAGTTTTTAGAAAAAATTGTGTTTTGTGAAGTTGCAGTTTAAAAAAAAATCCATAAAAAAATAGTATAAAGTCCCAAATTTAAAGCCAACCAGTCTATAGTCCGAAGATACATCAAAACCCCAAATAAGTAATAAATTCTAGGCATTAATGGAAAATAGTCTGAAATTTACATGTGGCCACCGTCGAGTCCTCCATTGCACCGACCCGTCAAGTCTGGGGATTACCTGTATAGATTAAATATAGAAAGGGTGAGTTTTTGCAAACTCAGTGTATAATCCCCACAGAAAACATGCATACAGTTAATCAACATAATTTAGTTAGATACAATTTGGGGCCTGTGCCCATCACAGAATCAGTTTGGGCCTTAGCCCGTTCAGATACAGTCTCAGAAATACATTAGGGCATTGGCCCATATCAGATACAGTAAATCAGAATCCTACCGACTAGCCTCTACACACCATCTCCGTCTAACCCTACACACCATGTGGGGATTAAATCATCGCACCCATCCTTACACACTATGCTGTACTGAAATACTGCACATAATCAGAAGGTTGCAGCTGAGCTACCAGATAACAAGTTTAATAGCCTTTCAGACACTTCTTCCAAATATCATCAACCCACCCGATGCAATGCAACATACAAAATATGTCATGCCATTATGCAATTAATAGTACATACATTCAGATATCATAAGTCATGCTCGGTATAGAAATCAGTCAGACAGATCACACATATAAGGGTCTAAATAAAGCTTACCGACCCTATAGTAGGTCCACAGTCGACTTGGGCGACCAGTGCAACCTTACCGAACTTTTTAAAAAAATGGGCTCACAAGCCCATGTGGCCCACTCAGCCCAAATTGGCCTTGGCCGCGTGATCCATTTTTCATGTAACCTGTGCTAGCTAAATATTCATATATGTTTTCTCTATTTACTTATGTGTTCCTTCAAAGCTGTCTACTTGAGTCAGTGTTACTAAATTATTTATATCTTAAGCTACAGAATTTCGAATTAAAATCTGCTTGATGCTTTTGAAACTAGACTCCAATATCTTTCTACCAGAAAAGTTTTAGAATTTTTGGTTCAGCCAATAAGTACAGTAAAATCTTCAAACTTATCCATGTTCTGCTGTTTAACAGCTTTGACCCTTCTTTGCTAAAAATTAATTATCTCTTCGTACAAAATTAGGATGAAGTTTCCGTTTATTTATATTGAAAATAGACTCATTAATAATTTAAAAATGTAAATTTTAACCTCTAATTATTTTTCTCCAATTTTTTTATGATTTTCCAAAGTCAAAACAGGGGAACCCAAATTCATTCTGACCTTGTCTCACAAAGTTTATTATATCTCACGGTTTACAATTCCATTGCTTACACCGTTTCTTCTATGAGAAACTAGACTCAATAAGCTTTAATTTAATATTTTGTTCATCTTATAATTATATTTCCAAAATTTATGAAAAATTTTCAAATTTAGCCTACTGTTGCTGTCCGAACAACAAGCAATTTTGGCTTTTCGTCGAATCCTTTTTTTTTTTGCGTTTCGGGTACACACCTGGTTTTGTTTGATGCTAAAATAGTCCCCGAGCACTCCAAAGCCTATAATCAAGATACTCAACATCAATTTAACGGATTTACAAGTGAATTGATAACCAAGGACGAATAGAAACCCAACTTACCACCAACGATAACCCTCCGTTTAACTATTGTTAAGAAGAGAACATTGAATTCACCAGTCTGAGCCTTCTCGTACGCCCAAATTGCAGAGAAAAAACATTATCACTTCAGTCACTAAGAGATTCATGATAGAAACGAAGAGAAAAACTTACTGAAACTAAGCAAGCACTAACCGCGCGCTAAAATGAAGGAAAATAAATGGATTAGGGAAAAATCAAGAAGAATAAAAAGAAGAGAAAGATGCAAAAACTTAGAGAATTTCGGAAAGAGGAGAGGGAGAAGAATAGATGACAGAATTTTTTTGGAAAAGAGAGTTAAAATTTGGTTATGGGAAAAAAATAAAATAAAATCTTGATAACTCTCAAAATCCTTTAATCTTCTTTCCTAATTCCCGCTACACATCCACTACTCAGAATCCCCCTATTACACAACTCTATCCCGAAATTTGAGTAAAAAAATAATACCCTTGCCTGCATGGGGATTCGAACACAAGACCTCCACCATAATAACACACCATTTAACCACCAAACCAGTAGGCCCATTCTAATGTAATTTACCCAACAATCAAATAAAAGCCTACTGAACAAGAGTAAGGCCTAATTTATTCAAAATACCAAAATTTTCCCAAGCGAAGGCTTGAAATTGGGACCTCCCAAACACTCCCAGAACACATAACCATGAAAGCAAACAAATATTTGTGTCATATTTTCACAATAATGAAATTAGAAATTTTAGGGCGTTACAGAAAAACATTATATATAGACCCCTTCCAAAATTGTGTGTTTCATTGCACAAACGATCCAACCCTTCACAACCAATACCACCCAGACACGTGTCCTATGAAACGATGTCCTTCATCATTGGCTTTGTTTCCATGAGAATAGTTGTTCAACTTTTTATTTAATTCAGAAGTTCTAAACCTTCAATGCAACCCTTCACCTCCAAAAGCGTCCTCAACATGTGCAAAAGGCAACCTTTGGCATTCTAAACCACTTGCTAATTCATTTGTGGCTGGTGCCACCCATTAAGGCTAATAGCCTTGAGCTAGACTGCTTTGTAACATACCTCTCAACCAAGGGGTAATTGTTATACCCATACTCGATCTAAGACACGTGGTAACATGAGAAGTAGCCTAAGAGGCACCCATGGATAGCCATCTTTCTTGTACCATTCGATTGGCTATTCAACATTGGCTAACCATTGGACTTTCCATTAGGCCACCTATTGGATCCTTCATTAGGCCACCCGATTTTAGTGTCCAAATTTTGTCTCCCAAAGTGGAGACCACTAATGAACCATTGAGGCTTAATAACCTTGTACTATCTCAACAAAGAGAAAGTCAGAGTAGAACCATACAATACTACACTTGACGATGATCAACATATAATGGACCTACCACCTGTTTGACCACATGAGTAGGCCACCATTTGTATTGTCGATAACATGGCATTACCTAACATGGGGAACTTCCCCTTATATATGTTGGGAAAATTTCGGTTTGAAAACAGTTTTCTTGCACAGCAAAAAAATAAAATTTTGAAAACCAACCTGGTTTGTGATATTTATAGCAATAAACCTTAATTGAATTTGTATTTGTGTTTTTAGCTTAGCAGATGTTCATTGTTCCCAGCTTTCAACCAAACGATCTTTTTCTCTATTCTTGTACCACGAACTTCTTCAAGTGTGGGTTCGAACCAATTGAATCGAAACACAAAACTAGAAAAAGTTTTCTCTCCTTTTAGGGTGAAAATGAAAATTCTCTTTTCTTAATAGAAACTGGTAAAATTGTTAGCCCAAATAATATATTTGATAGTTTAGAATAAATTCTCTATTTTTTGATAGAATAACAATGTCCTAAAGTTATGTAAATAGCTCTACCGGTGCCATCTATTTATAGGGAGAGAAGGTAGAACCTTTGTTGCATTGTAGATGTTATTTCAAATAGAAAAATAACTTCCTAGTTCAACTAGGAGAGGGAGAGGGGCTAATAGAGTGTGCTTCCCCTTATATGTATTATGATGGATATTTAGACTTCTCATACATCAGGTCCAATTACGAGTACTTCCTGGGCCTTTTGACCTAGTACTTTGTAATGTGATCCAACCCAATTCGATTTTTCTATTTCCCAAAATAAACTTTAATATTATATATTAAACAATTTTCTCATCCCTATTTTACCCCCAATAAAATTTTAATGATTTTATCCCTAGTAAAATTTCAAAAAAAAATATTCAATATTTCATAACTCAACATATTCATTGTCACTGAATGAATTATTTTCATTTTTGGGTTTTAAAATAGCTCAAAACATAAACTCATTCTTCCAATCATTTTTAAGTAGTCCATATAGAATAGCAAATGGATCATTTTCATTTCCATTTTGAAATCTACATTCATTTCCAAATGATTCCATTCTTCCATTTGGAAAAAAACCATAATTATTCCTGAATGTTTTTCAATTCTATTTTTCTATTTATTCTGTTCATTTCTATTCAAACTCGTAATTCATTTTTGGTTTCAACGAGATAGCGAATGGATCGTTTTGACATATGTAATTAGGGTTCAAATGATTTATAATTAAGTTCCAGCTTTTCACCTATTAATTATAAACTCATTTAGTCATGAAATCATTCCACTATAGTATCGTGACTGAGCTCTCTCTAATGACATACCATTACGAAAGCAACTACTCAATGCTTATCCAATGACCTTGTCATAAGTGTGTTGCCCTCATAAGATATCCTTGATCTCTTTGGGATAATATCCGTTCTCCCAATATGATCCTATTTTATCCCATAATAACCATTACATCTTCTTTCATGAAAAGTCGATCGCTATCAAATAGTGATCAAGTCATCCATCACAAAGATGGATGACCCGTGACCATGTTTACTTTTCATCAACCATGTAATGTCAACGAGAAGATATCATTTACTCATGTTTTGGGCTATGAATTCCACTGTTGTGAATGACACTACATACTACAAAAGTTGTACACCTAATGCACCAAATTTCAGTTCATTATCTATTTGATCTTAAGCTTTTACTTACATCAAAGTGTATGAGTCACACATACATAGTCTGCCATCCACTTAGGATTTAGGTATGCCATACTATGAACGTTACAAGTGAATAAATCTATAAATGGATTTAGGATCTATTCTGCTTGGGTCTTGTCCAATGTATAGTCAGTCTAGTCAGTCACATCTATGTCTCTATCTTCTGGGAGTCATCTGCTCTGATGCCCAAGACAAGACATCTCCCCATTTGGACTTGATAGATGACATATTAGTCTTTTAATCAGTTTGCTCATTTTCGATTAGGCTAAGGATATGTTTAGGTTCGTCCACTAATACAAGTTATCTTTTCGTATTACGATCTGACCACATGATACCGCTTACTATTAGTTAAACATTAGACAATCAATGAGCAACATTTGCTTTCATTTTGCTTTGCGTACAAAACCCATTTGAGGAAAATAATACAAAGTATATTAATTGTAATCAATGAATTTGTTTTATTAACCAATCTGGTTGAAAAATTACAAGTGTATATTGTCGAAAATAATACACTTAGGACATCAGATCCAATAATAAATACCCAGCACACGATGTAGGATGGTTCGTCTCTCTTTTTACTCCTTTAAGCCTTCCACCTTAAGCACTCTATAATCTTCTCTCCTTTCTTTTTTCTTTTTTCTCTCATTTTCTTCCTCTTCTTCCTATTTTGGCTTTACACCTATTACAGGTGAATTGACCTCTTTGTCACCACCACAAGGTCCTCTATATATACTCATTGTTGGACACTAGTATCGATAATTTGTCAAAAGATGGACCAAATTATCTAATGCTTCTAGTGGGGACATGCGGTAAGTGAATGGAAACACCGTATTTGTAACAGGAATAAGCTTTACACTATGAGAACTGTAGGAAGCTTGGGCATCAAACAAATGGAGTTGTTCAATAAATTTCTCTTAGTATACAAACGTGACTTATTATACACAACCAGATTTCATGGTGGCATGCTCATAACGGTGAAGTACCATCGAAATAAGGAGTTTGAGGATGTAAGCCCAAAACCCTTAGGGTGTGTTTGGATGAGAAATTTATAGGAGAGATGTCATTTTTACGAAGGTTTTCAAAATTCTAAAAATGAATTTACTTGTTTGAGTAAATATATTGGAAAATTTCAAAATTTGTGGATAAATTTAAAAGGGAATTTTAGTAATTCAATTTCTTTTTTCAAACTCTACCTAAAGAGGTGGTTGTTCAAAGTTTCATTTAATTTTATTGGAATTAATACACATGGTCTCACTAAAAGATAAAACTTATACTTCAAACATCATTTTCTTAAAATTATATTTTATTAAAATCATTTATAATTTCTTACAAATATAATAATATCCACATTGAGTATTTTTATATTATTTATTTTTAATTTAATTATTCTTCTTTTATAATTATTTTGTGATTTACAAAATTTCAATAACCTATTTTTCCTAAATCAATTTTATATCCAAATAAAGTATTTGAATCTATAAATTCTAAAATACTATAGTTTTAAAAATTTTAATCTAAACACTCTTAGACCCTGGGAAGGTAAGATGTGCATGGGCACAACTTAAGTAAAGATATCCAAGCCAAGGGTGGCAACAATAGTTTAATTATATCGAGTGACCATAGTCAAGGATGGCGACAATAGTTTAATTATATTGCGTGACCATAGGATAGACAAGGGAATCGACGCTAGGAATTTGATTAGTGATATCATCATCGAATTACATCAATTATATGGCATATTAAATAATTGTGACTGGATAAAAATTAGAAACCGAGAAAAATAATGATGATTTAATCAATTAAATCGAATTTATAATTTTTTTAATCATAATTCAATCAATAATTTAATCTATTGAAATAGTGAGTTCAAAAGTTTGACCGCTAATCCAGTTTTTCTCTTATAAGATTTTGTCTTGTAATCTGGTAGGGCATGGAAGTATAAGTAATACAAAGGATTGTTTTGTTCGTCTGGCACTGCTTCGTCTTAATCAGAATGGTGTATGAAGATGTCAAATGTACCAATTTGGATATAGAATGGCGCAACATTATTCCAGGGCACACAATCGTTGACCGGAAGCTTCATCATGCTACGGATGACATCATGATACTGAGGAAATACACCCTGTCCTTTTTTGAGTCAATTAATTGTCTTCAAGCGTGGTGCTGGAATCTCGGACTTTGTCTTTCACTAACTTTGTCCTTTTAGTTGGCCTTTATATTTGATCACATCAACAGACTATAATATAAATGAGGGTAAAAGAGCTTCTTCCAGTATCAACCAAAAGAAGAAGAAATGAATTCACTCGTGAATCAGCTGAGTTCCTCGTACGCCATGTCCGAAGAAGAAGAAGCATTCGGTTATGCTTGGTATTTACGAAGCTCCCACATGTTTTCTTATGTTTTGGATGCCGCAGTTCAGCTCGGTGTCTTCGATATATTAACGAAGGCAGGTCCTGATGTGAAGCTTTCTTCGAACCAGATCGCGTCGGAGATTCGTGCGAAGAATCCCGACGCGCCTTCCCTTCTCGATCGCATGCTTCGGCTCCTCGCTTGCCATGGTTTAGTTACTTGCGTTTCGCGAAAGCTCGATGCCGGTGCGGGTAATGGAGAAGATGGTGAAAGAGTGTATGGGGTTACTTTGGCTGGTAAAGCTTTTGTTAATGACGAACATAATGGATCTTTGGCTGCTTTTACTAGCAACAAGGTTGACATTGAAGTCTGGTACGTTGAGTTCTAATACTCTCTTTCATAATTATTTGATTTTAATTTGGTTTGAATTCCAATATCTAAAATATTTTAGATATAATTATAATATACAAATTTAACTATAACCAAATTCAATTTATATTTTCTTAAATTGATTTAAAAATTTAAATGTTTGATAAAATAAAGTATAATTATATTAATAAGTTAAATAATTTGTTTAATGCTTTTTAATTGTATGTTAAGTTGTAGTTGAAAAACAATTATGATAACAATACATGTAAGAATTATTTATATAATTGAACACTTATTACATTTGTAAGACTTACCTAAAGAGTAATTCGTTATAAATTAACAATACAAATTATAATTTAAGTTGGCAAAATTTAGTTCTATGATTTGAGTCAAAATATGGACAAAATGTACAATCCTCTAGTTGCAAACAAGTTGGATTATTAAAAATATTGATTGCAAAAAGAATTATTAAAGTATGTAAAATTGCTTTTTAACTTCCATATGTATACTTGAATCCTTTATTATATATATAGGCTACGGTTCAAAGATCTGGTCCTTGAAGGTGGGAATCTCTTTGAGAAAGTGCATGGTATGCCAGCATATCAATATAAGAGCTTAAATCCAGAAAATGCGAAGAGACATGACACCGCAATGACAAATCTTTCGAAGATAATAATGAAGAAAATACTTGAGAGATACAATGGATTCCAAGGGGTAACTACTTTGGTAGACGTTGGGGGTGGATATGGGGTTACTCTCAACATGGTCATCTCCAAATACCCTTCCATTAAAGGCATTAACTATGAATTGCCTCATGTTGTACAACAGGCCCCATCTTTCCCTGGTAATTATATAACCCTACTTTAAACTCATGTGAATTGAATTAAGTTGGCTCTCAAGTTGATCTTTGATATCATGCAGACATTGAGCATGTAGGAGGAGATATGTTCTCAACTGTTCCCAAAGCAGATACCATAATGATGAAGGTAGATATGCATAGATGGATTCAAAACTTTACGATTGTATTACTGTTAATTTCTTTGTGTTTTATGATAGGAAGTGCTTCACAACTGGGATGATGAGCATTGCTTAAAACTCCTAAAAAACTGCTACGAAGCATTGGAAGAGAAAGGGAAGGTGATAGTAATAAGTTACATGATGTTTGAGGAAGCAGAGGGAAGCAATGCAGCTAAGTTTCTTTATCAAATGGATCTCTATATGGCTACGAAATTTGTTGCAAAGCAAAGGACTGAAAAGCAGTTCAAGTCCATGGCCATGGATGCTGGATTTTCAAGCTTTCAACTCAAGTGCCTTGTTTTCAATGTGGTGGCTGTTATGGAACTCCATAAATGATGAATTTAATTATTACAATATTATTATTGTTATTAGGTTTGGAATTTGGATTAACTTTCATGGTGATACGATGTGTCTGGTTAGGTTAAATAATCAAGGGTTTTTAGTGTTTGTTTTCGGCCTAATGACTTATTTGCCTTTCAAATTTATGAAAAAGTAATTTTGGTCCTTCATTTAATATTCTTTTGTCTTTTTTAACTCTTAAACTTGCGTTTTTTTGTTATCACCTAAAAATAATGAAGAAGTTATTTTTTTTTACTTTGCTAACGTTGCATACACGTGAATTGCTAAATGGGTGACTCGCCAACATTTAATTAATTTTTTTAAATTTTAAAAAAATTCAAAAAATAATAAAAACTATTTTCTAAAATTAAATATCATTAAAATTATTTAAAAATATAAAAATTACAAATATGAATTTTTAATTTTTTTTAAAATTTTAAAAAATAATTAATGCTAACAATAAAAACACAAAGACAAAGGGCTGATCTTTGAATAGGAAAAAAATGGATTTGCCAGATCCCAAATGAATTGGCTTATTCGAAAAAAGCCTTGTTTTTTGGAAGATCTATATCGTGCCTAGTATTACATGGTTCCATTCTGCAAGAACGCCGAATCATTCTCTTGAAGACATGTCAATCCACTTGTATATCCATCTATTTTGAAGTGAATGACTAATTTTTTTTTTTTAAGTTGAAGAGCTAAAAACATCATTACACTTTTATTTTTCGTAATGTTATGAACTGAATGATTGGACTTTGATGATCATTATCCTTTTTATTTTGTTTTTAGTTGGTTTGATTTGATAAATTTATGTTTTATGGTTTCAATTTTTTTATAAAATCAAGGAATAAAAAAGTCGAATTAGGTTGGACTTTGAGTTAAATTGATTCATTCAATTATTAAGAAAAATTAAAGATAAAAAGGTAAACATTCATAAATAAAAACACGAAAAGTAGAAAAAAATTAGAAAAATTCATACTTACAAGAAATCATGAACAAAAAATTAATAAAAATCACTGTTTTCATTATTAAATCAGGGTAAGTAAAAATAGAATAAAAATTGAATTGTAGAATCACCCAAGAATTGAATTGAAAATGCCCAAAATCTTAATAAAATGGCCAAAATTTTGGATAAAGAAACCCAAACTTTGTTTTACAAGTCATTATTTTTTTGGATAAAGTCTAAGTTCTCAAGTTCAACAAGCAATTTTCAATTCAACTTATATTAAGGTGTAAATGAAATATTAGCGTTTGTAAATTATTTAAATTTAATTATAATAAATATTTTTATAAGTATCCTTTAAGTCGAATTTAAGCTTTATAATATTTGGCTAAAACAAAATACAACCCAATAGAAAAGAGTTATGTCTCCGATGACGGTTTTTGTGCTGAATATCCCGTTGTCAATGCATTGGAAGGGATTATGGGTGATGTTTAGGTTTCATGGGGAAGTTTTAGTTGCTTTTATACCAGCGAAAAGGAGTAAGGAAGGGAAAAGATTTGGATTTGTGAGATTCAGCAATATGGCGGATGCAAGAAGGGTGATAAGTAGGTTAAATGGTTTTGTGATTATTGGAAATTGACTACGGGTGTGTTAGAACTATAATCAGTTAGTTAGTTAGTTAATGAATAAACTACTGCTTCTGTTGTTAAAGTTAGTTAGAGCAGTTTAACATTCATCTTCTATAAATAAACATCAATACTGTACTGAGGTTTCAAGATAGTTTTAATAAAGATTAGTATATTTCATATCTTAACATGGTATCAGAGGTTTATTGCTTCTTGTAGTTTTGTGAGTTTGATGGACTTGCCTTCCAGTCTGTCTGCTGTGCAATCCGCTGCTCATACAATGGCGACGAATCTTGCTGATGGGATTGTTGATAGTCGTTTTTTTTTCAACCAAGAAGATTAGCGTATTGCTTGATGATAATAACTATTTGTTATGGCGTCAGCAGATTCTTTTGGCACTCAAAACCTACAGACTTCAGCATTTTCTTGAATTGAGCACGATTGCTCCGCCTCAACAGGTTATGGATCCAACTGGGGTTCTTTAGGAGAATCCGGAGTTTGCTAGGTTTGAGCAACAAGACTGTGCTCTAGCCTCCTGGCTGTTATCTTCTGTGAGTCCGGGTGTTTTGCCACATCTTATTGGTATGGATTCCAGTGCTCAAATCTGGAATGCCATTGTTACTCTATATGGCAGCAAGACTACATCTAGATTGATGTCTTACAGGAGAGCTTTACATGCACAACGGAAAGGAGATTTCTCTATGAAAGATTTTTTTATGAAAATCATTGCCATTCTTAATGGCTTGTCACCTGAATATGAATCAGTTATCACGATTATCACCCCCAGTCAGGTTTCATATATGGTTCAAGGAACCATTCTTCTTGATGCTGAAACACGACAGCAGGTTGTGGTATGCGAGGCTCCTAGTTCAGCAAATTTGGTATATAGTCAAGTACCAAATACTGTGAATGAGAATGTATCCACACCAGACTATCGTCCCTCTTCTAATAACCGAGGACGTGAGCGTGGCCGTTCGTATGGATCAAGAGTGTAGTGTCAGTTGTGTGGGAAGTCTGGTCATCTTGTTGACCGGTGTTACCATCGCTCTGATGCGTCATATAAAAGTATAGGTTACAGACCTCCTCCGATCCCTCAAGCAAATCTGGGTATGTTTGGAGCAGGATATTCGACTCCATCTTGGATGGCTCCTGCACCTGTAGTGACTCAGAATGCTTCCTCAGGTTGGTATTGTCCACCTACTCAAATTCCTAACTGGACTAATCTGTTTCTTCATACCTCTCCACAGCATGGTAACATGTCCCAGGTGTCCGCATCTTTTCCACCTCTACAGTCTCAGGCGTTTATTACAACTCTGGCAACGGTGGTGGATAATGCCTGGTATCTTGACTCCGGAGCCACTCATCATCTGACAAATTCGGGGGCGTTAATCAGTGAAACTCTACTGTAAAATGGTCCAGGTAAAGTTTATGTGGGTAATGGCTCAGCTCTTCGTGTTATGTCCATGGGCCAGTCGTCCTTAATTACTCGGTCGCGACCTTTGCTTATGAAGTCGTTGCTGCATGTTCCTGGCATAACTAAAAACCTACTTTCTGTTTCAAAATTTACCAAGGATAATAACGTGATTTTTGAGTTTTATCCTACACAGTGCCAAGTTCGTGATCTACAAACGAGAAAGGTTCTTCTTGCTGGCTCTGTAAGCGACGGATTATACAAACTGCATTCCAATGCTCCTGGATCAACAATGTCCTTAGCTCAATGTTTAACTGCCAGTACTATGATTCCGTTTGATGTTTAGCATTATAGATTAGGGCATCCTTGTCATGCCACACTTAAGAAAGCATTGACTCAATGTAATATTTCGGTTCTTGAAAATAAACATTCTACTTGTTGTACTGCCTGTCATTTAGGAAAAGAACGCAAGCAACCTTTTTCTCATTCTGACTCTGAATATACTGCCCCACTACAACTCGTAGCTGCCGATGTTTGGGGACCTGCTCTAGTCACATCCAATGGATTTCGCTACTACGTTGCATTTACAGATGCCTATTCGAGATATACATGGGTATATTTCCTACAAAGAAAGTCAGAGGTCCTTAGTGTGTTTCCTATTTTTCATAGACAGGCTGAACGACTTCTAGGGTGCAAGTTGAAAACTTTGCAAACCGATGGTGGTGGAGAATTTCAAGCTTTGAATGGTTATCTATTACAACATGGCATTATTCAATGTGTCACATGTCCATATACGTTGCAGCAAAATGGTTTGGTAGAGCGCAAACACAGGCAAATTGTCGAAGCTGGTCTTTCTATGATGGCCCATGCAAGTCTACCCATCACCTACTGGAATGATGCATTCTGTAGTGCTGTTTTCTTGGTGAACAGGTTGCCCACTTCTCCATTAGGAGTATCACCTTATGAAAAGTTGTTTCATTAGCGTCCCACCTACTCCTTTCTACGGGTATTTGGATGTTTGTGTTTCCCTAATCTACGACCATTTAATACCTCCAAGTTGCAGTATAGGTCCAGTCTCTGTGTGTTCCTAGGGTATTCCCCTAGTCATAAAGGTTATCGTTGTCAGGCAACTGATGGTCAGGTTTATATCTCGCACCATGTTACTTTTCATAAAGGAGTGTTTCCATTCAAACAGAGTCACTCTCAGTCGACAGCTCCTCAACCTATTATTTCCTCTTCTAGCTCCAAGTTGCTGGTTCTCCGTTTTGGACCAACTGTTTCAGTTCCATCCGTGTCTCATAATACTTCAGCTCGACAGCTCAGTCCAATGATCTCCTTCAATAATACTTCACTTTTTGGCAGTACCAACCCTGACCAAGGTTCTCGGTTAAGCACCAGTTTGCATCAGTCTTCTTCAACTGGTTCTTCTGTTCCTACTGAGTCTCGTCTGTTGCCTGTCAATTCACATGCCATGACTACCAGAAGCAAAGCGGGTATCTTTAAACCAAAAGTATATTTTAGTAGTGTTAGTCATGAGGTCACTGAGACTCCTACTAATATTCATGATGCCATGCAACATGGCTGCTGACAAACAGCTGTTCAGGAGGAGTTGCAGGCTCTTCTTCGCAACAAGACGTGGGACCTCTGTCCTCTACCTGAAAATCGAAAGATCATCGGATGCAAATGGCTCTTTAAAGTCAAAAAGCGAGCCGATGGCACTGTGGAGAGGCATAAGGCACGTTTAGTGGCCAAAGGGTTTTCTCAGCATCCTGGTTTTGATTTTCGAGACATATTTAGCCCCGTTGTTCAGGCAGCAACAATCAGAACTATTCTATCTGTTGCAGTTATGCATGGCTGGTCTCTGAGGCAAGTTGACGTGAATAACGCCTTTCTTAATGGCGATCTGACAGAGGAAATATATATGTCGCAACATCCTGGTTTTGAAGTTAAAGGAGCTAATGGGCAAACACTTGTATGTAGATTGACCAAAGCTCTCTATGGGCTGAAACAAGCCCCTCGTGCGTGGTTTCAGACGCTCAAGCAACATCTTGTTTGTCATCTTGGTTTTCGTGCTTCAAAAGCAGACCCATCCCTATTCATCCGCTCTTCTGTTGGACATCTGCTATTGCTTATGGCATATGTTGATGATATTGTAATTACAGGAAGTTCTGTTGAAGAGATAGATACAGTCGTTCGTTTACTACACGACAGATTTGCGCTCAAAGATATGGGGTAACTTAACTACTTCTTGGGGATAGAAGTACATCACATACCTCAGAGACTGTTTCTCAGTCAAAGAAAGTATGTTTTAGAGATTCTTCAAAGAACTGGAATGACTGGAGCTGCACCCACTCCAACGCCTATGGTGAGTAACCCAAAACTTGTTGCATCTGATGGTCATTCATTGTTTGCTGATGGTCAGCTATATCGAAGTACAGCTGGCATGCTTCAATACCTCTGTGTAACATGTCTTGACTTGGCTTTTTGCGTTAACAAACTAAGTCAATATATGAATTCTCCTAGTAATGATCATTGGAAAGCAGTAAAACGTGTTCTGAGGTACCTTATCGGGACTATGGATCATGGTTTATTTTTTTCAAGAGGACAGTGTAAGTTGGTGGGTTACTCGGATGCTGATTGGGCTGCCTCAGTTGAAGATAGGCGGTCTACCAAGGGGTATGTGATTTATCTTGGCTCCAATCCAGTTGCATGGTGTTCCAAGAAGCAATCAGTTGTATCCAGGTCGTCTTCTAAGGCTGAGTATTGTAGTTTAGCTAATTATGTTGCTGAATTATTATGGATTAAGCAGTTGCTAGATGAAGTCGCGGTATCTCTATGTCAAACACTAGTTATCTGGTGTGACAACACTTCTACTGTGTCTATGGACGCCAATCCAACACATCATGCTCGCATGAAGCACGTTGAGATTGACCATCATTTCATACGAGAAAAAGTAACTGCAGGTGCTCT
This sequence comes from Gossypium raimondii, assembly GCF_025698545.1. NCBI lineage: Eukaryota > Viridiplantae > Streptophyta > Magnoliopsida > Malvales > Malvaceae > Gossypium > Gossypium raimondii. The sequence goes on from NC_068574.1 coordinate 52,809,551, forward strand.
ACAGGTGAATTTTGCTCCCTCTGCAAGACATATAGCTGATGTTCTCATAAAACCCATACCTCCAAAACAGTTTGCTGGTTTTTGACAGGATTTACAAGTTCAGCTGCGTGATCAAAGTAAAAAAAATTCAAACGGAACCAGAAGAGTGTTAGAACTATAATCAGTTAGTTAGTTAGTTAATGAATAAACTACTGCTTCTTTTGTTAAAGTTAGTTAGAGTAGTTTAACATTCATCTTCTATAAATAAACATCAATACTGTACTGAGGTTTCAAGATAGTTTTAATAAAGATTAGTATATTTCATATCTTAACAGGGTGGACTTAGCAAAGTTCAAAGGAAGAAGTCAAATATGGAAGAAGAAAAGACGAGGAGAAGACAATGTGGTTATGGGGAGCAATGGAAAAATGGAAAAAAAGGAATATGAAAAATTAAAAGTTGATGATAGAGTGGAAAGAGGCGAATGTTCTTTGAAGAGTCAGTTTGGAATGACGAATACAGAGAATGACGACGTTAGAACATAGAAAAATTTTATTGCGGTTCAGGGACACGTTGAAGAGGAAAAGTTATGGAAATTACAAAGATGTGTGGTGGGTGAGACAGCTACCTGCTGCAATATTAAGAACCTATAAGAAAGAATCACAAAGGTAGGATTAGGGCAGATTAGAATCAGAAGAATCCAAGGTAGATTCTTCTTGGTCGACCTACCAGACGAGGAGCTGTTTGGGATTGTGAAGTAGAACGATTGGGGTCATTTGCGAGAGTTCGTTGTTTCAATCAAACCTTGGTTGGAATTTACAATGGTGGAAGAGAGGGTAGCATGGATAGATGTGGCTGGAGTTCCGTTAAATTGCTGGAATTACGAGTCTTTTAAAAGAATAGCAATGGTATGGGGTGATTTAATCTCACTGGGAAAGAACCCCGACAAGCCGAGTTGTTTTGCTAGTATACCAATACTGGTGAGTATCATGAAACCAGAAAAGGTTGACGATCTGATTTGTTTTAGAGGTGGTGAGTTCCAGGTTTCCCATTAGAGTGGTAGAACAGGGGCTGTCTGAAGTTGAAGATGTGAGCAGGTCCTTGACGGGTAACAATAGCGGCGATGGGAAGAATATTGAGCAGGGTAGGGCTGAGTCTGTCGTGTCGAAATCTGAATCGGTTCTTGGCCTTAGGTTGGATAAGCTATCAGGTGGGGAACGTGGTTGGGAAGAGGAGGCAATCAATGCTATGTTCATTGAGAAACCAAACGACATAGTTGGAAGCCGGTTTCTACATCAGAACGTGTTTGGTTTGGAAGAAGAGTTATTTGGTGCAGTAAGGGCTGAAAATAAGGAGGGTGAAAGGGATTTCCATGGGTCAAGTAATCATGCTAGGGCTGATGTGATAAATATGGGCTTTTCTTTGGGTGAAATTCGAGTGGGCATTGAGATGGGAGTCCAAGAAGATAATAGAAATCAATTAACCCATAAGGCTGTGTTGGGCCATGAAGCAAATTTAGAAATTGTAAAAAATTTCATATAACGTAGCAGAAATGAGCATTTCTAAAATTCAAAGGGAAAAGTCGGATGAGGCAAAAGAGGGCAGCATTCTAGAAGGAGAAAGTGATATAGTGGAGAATCATTTAGTATTGCCGAATCGCAAGAACCGGAAATCAAATGGTTGGAAGTTCCGATCCATGCTTGACATTCAGGACAAAGTTCTTTCGATAAAAGAGTAGAGGAAGAGAGATAGGGCAATGAGAAAACAAAGAGGAAAAGGAAAAGTGGACAGAGAAGATACGGTCGTGAATGCGTCGTTGTCGGATTTGGATATCAGCAATAGGAAAAGGGTGATACTCAGAGAGGCAAGGAAAGCTTGGGAAATTGGCAAAAAACTCAAGTTTAGTGTTCCGGGAGATGATTGAGAAGTGGTGGAGGATATTATGCGACTTGAAGAAAGGCAATGATGAAGTTTTAATGATCCGGTAGACGTCTGATAGGGGTCTAGGGGTTTATTGTCGGAAGTGAAAAAAAAGTTCTCTTAAAAGGATGATTTGTAGAACTAGAACAAATGTATGTTTTATATAAGAATCTAAACGAGGAATTTCTTTGGCATATGATTGCCCTTTGTCGATGCAAGAGTGGAACTTACATCTTAATTACCTTGGGATTTCGTTAGGTACTGATCCTAGAAAAATTGCTACTTGGGAAACTATTGTGGGAACATTTAGAAAGAGGTTGGTAGGTTGGAAGTGTAAGACGTTGTCTTTTGCTGCAAGAGTAGTGCTAATTAACTTAGTTCTGTCTTCCCTTCCTATCTATTTTATGTCCTTATTTCAAGCACCGGCTACTGTGATTAACAGCATCAACAGAACCAGAAGACAGTTCTTATGAGGAGGATTAGAAAATACAAGAAAAATGGCGAGGGTAGGATGGGATAGAGTGTGTCTATCGAGAAAGTTGGGAGGAGCTGGTGTGGTTAATCCCAAGGTAAAAAATCGCGCTCTTATGGCAAAATGGGGTTGGAGATTCACTATGGAAAAGAATGCTTTGTGGAGGAAGGTGATAAAATCAAAGTATGGTTTGTCAAAGTAAAATTCGAGATTGAAGATAACCAAGACAAAGGAAATGTCAGTAGTTTGGTGTGGTATTGTGGAAAATTCCAAAAGTGAGAAGGTGTCTAAATGGATTGGGCAGAATTGTTTTAGATGGGTGCTTGGAAATGGGAAACGGTGTTATTTTAGGAGGATGTTTGGTGCCGGAACCGGTCACTACAAGTGGAATTTCCAGGACTCTTCAGACTAGCAACGATTAAGAATAGTTTGGTTTATGAAGTTGCTACGAATAATAGATTTGAAGAGGTACAGTGGGATAGGGATTTTTTGAGAAAGTTGTTAGATAGAGAGAGTTGCATGGTGGATGGATTGAAGTCGTTGGTGGGGACTTTAGAATTGAACGCGGATGTGGAGGATCGGATATTCTGGATTCATGATAGTGGAGGGAGTTCTCAGTGAAGAAGTTGTCATACTTGCTATCTGTTGATGGAATGGGCGCTATTGATTTTCCGTTCAATAGAGTTTGGAAATTGAAGGTTCCATTAAGAGTGTGTAATTTTATGTGGATGTTAGTGATTAATCGTGTACCAATGGAAGATTTTCTGATTAGGTGAGGGATACAGCTGGATCTGTTATCTAGTGGCTGTCCATGGTGTGATTGAGTTACAAAAAATGTTAATCATTTGTTTTTTCTATGTCCTTTTATTAATAGTTTTTGGTCTTGTTTTTTTAATTGGTGAAGTTTTGATTGGAATAATGTGGCGAATTTTGTTGAGTTCTTTACTTTGTGCTGGAACATGCCCTGATTGGTCTGCAAAAAAGTTTATGGTTAGTGGTGATTGCGACGTCTTGTTGGTATTTGTGGCTATCTCAGAATGGTAAAGTGTTTGAAAGGTTGGTTACAACTTTGACGCTTTATTGTTTCATTCTAAAATGAGAGCGTTAATGTGGGCAAGAGCTGTTCATAATGAACGAATCTTCTTGAAAAGTGATTGGTGGAGCTGGCCGGTGAAGTGTTGTGTGTGTGGAAGATCGATAAGGACTCGGGACTTAGTTTGGGATCCTTCTCCCATGGGTAGGATAAAATTCAATGTGGCAGGGGTTGTTATGAATGAGATAGCGGCTTGTGGAGGAGTGTTGAGGGATGATAAGGGGGTGGTTTCAGCTTTATTTTCTGGTAGATGTGCAACAGGGGGCTTGGAAATGGCAGTTCTAATGGCAATTAAAGAGGCTGCAGAGATGGTTATAGAGTTGAGTCAGAAGGAGCAAGTCCCTTTAATCATAAAATGCAATTCGATTACTATTTCAGATTGGTTGAAATATAGTCGTCTTCGGCTGTGGTCGTTTAGGAATTTGTTCGCGAATATTGAAGGAAGTTTAAGGTGAATGGCTGAGGTTCGGATTGAAATCACAAATCGAGGTAAGAATGGAATGGTGGAAGCCTTGGCTAAAGTAGGTTTGTCGAGGAATACCTTGTTTAGAGCATATTGATAATCTGTTTTGGGGTTTGTTAATTTTTTGGTTGTTTGTGCTATATTTTGGTATAGTTTGGCTACTTTTGATTCCTTGTTTGAACCGGTATGGGTTGGGTGATCCCAATGCCTTTTCTTGTAATCAATTGACTGAGTAAAAAAAGAAAAAAAGAAAAAAGAGAGGCTAAAATGACTTGTGAGTGTAATCGAACTTTCTTTTTTTAATATATATTTTTAAATATATTTATTAAATTACATTATTGTTCTTAATATATATTATTAATCATAAGCTTAACTATTTAGTCAAATTAGAGCTTAAATTTGAATACATGCAAACTTAATCGAGCTTCGGTACGAAAATTTAAATTAAATAATACATATTAGCTAGTGGTTAAATGCATTGAATGCACTTTAACCCCACACCACCCAAACGGCAACACTTTAGAATTGGATATTGGACTGAGCTTAAAAACAGGCCTAAATAAACTAAGAAAACCAAAGATTTAGGCTCCCTTGATTTGGGCTTGAACTTGGACTTTAACTCTAATTATGGACTCAGATTTGGAATTTTAATTAAAAAAATGAGAACTTTTTTGATCTCTTTTCTTTCACACTTCTTTGAAATCCCAAATAATAAATAAATAATTTTAATTTCACACTCTTTTAGTAGAGAGTTTGCTAGCTAGTGGAGTTACTTCTAGTAGGTTGGTAGAGTTACATTTAATTAGTTGTCTCCAACGAAATTAGAAAATATGAATTCAACATATCCAAAGGTCTCAAAATACGCCTCCTGATTAAATGGTTAAGTACGCGAATTATGGTACGCCGATTCAATTAGTATTTATGGGCCCACCAAGTTCAGTACAAGGAGTTCTGCATGACGATATGAATGCCTATACAAGGGGTTGACTGTTCAATGTAATCACTTAGTGCATTTCTTTTCTACTAAAAAAAATTGAACTAGTAGGGGAATTGGTCAAATCATTTATTCACGATTCAACCAGTTTGATTGAATAAATTATTAAAAATAAAAAATTTAAAAAATATAAAAATGGTTCAACTGGTTTGACTATTGGTTTGGTTGATCCGATCGATTCACAAGTCAACCAATCTGACCTTTTATTTTGAATTGGTACCCCAACCAATTCTCAATCCAATTAGTCCTACCATCCGATTCGGTCCAGTTCTACAGACAGTGAAGAAGCTTCATGCATTTAATTTAATACATTATAAATATTCAAAAATTTCATTTATATCATAATTTCCAAAATTTAAATTTATAAACCCCTGAATTTTAATTTATAATTTCCATAATTAAGCCACCAATTTGATGGTCAATCAGTTCGATCAGTTTGACTAGTATGATCCGACCAATCTGCCCGATTCTATTAAAGAAATCATTAAAAATATATTAAAAAACTTTGGTTCAACCGATTAAACCGCCCAATCAATCAGTTTGTACAATTTCTGGGTCAACCGGTCTAATGCCTTTCTCCAAACCGGTATCCTAGTAAGTTCCTGATTCAACTGGTCGATCTAGCTCGATTCAAACAATAATGTTCAAAATCTTCCTATATAATTAAATATTAAAAATAAAATGTTTTTAAAACTTAGAATTAGTTGAATGCTAAATCTAAATTTGAATTATTCAAACAATGAATTTGAATTAATTGAAATCTTAGGTTTGACTGAAAATTGTTTTCGAAAAATAATTTTTGAAAAATGGCTTACTTTTCTGAAAAAGCTAATATTTTCTGTTGTTTGGTAGATTTTCGAAAATATTTCATAAAACGCTTTAAATGAAACAAACATACATTTAAGAATTTATTGTCTTTTCATTGTTTAATTGAGTTTATTTTATATCTATTAAATTTATATTTTACATTGTTTTTGCATATATTGCAATGATTTATTTATAAATAAATACATCAAATTAAATATTAAGAACCAGTGCCAAAGATAAGATTCAAAAAGAAAACAATCAACTACAAAAAGAAATTCCCTGATCTAAGAAAGTAGATTACACAAGAATATGTATATCTGGTTTTAGGGGACCTTTCTGCATCAGTCGAAATAACCATGTTCGCTGCCGACCATAGTTTGGACCTTAACATGATTGAACAGCCAATAAATGATTATAGAAAAAAATATAAACACTAGGACTGCCATTGTTATGCGAGTTGCAACTCCTTGAAAGGACAATCTCCTAGCACCAGTTTTAACATTACAGAAAGGGTTCAATTTCATTTGTATCAGAATAATCTCAAGTATTGTAGTAGTTAATAAAATTTATGCGGTTGTAACACCTCTAACCCGTGTCCATCGCTGGATTAGGGTTATGGAACATTACCATGCAAATCCGAACAATTAATATTAAAACATATCAGTAATGTCATTTAACAACAATTACTTAAAACTCATTATAACCTTAGCATACATGTACATTTGGGCCTTAAATTGGGCCTTTGAGGCCCTAAAATCAGTTAGAAATGATCCAGGACTAAATTGAAACAAATAAAAAAATTAGGAAAAGGTTAAAAAAATTTAAAATAGGGGTCACACGGTTGTGTGGCCAGCCCGTGTGACATAGCCCAGACTGTGTAACAATCGAACAAAGGGACACATAGTTGTGTCCCAGCCCATGTCTTAAACCATGTAACTCGCTGAGTTAGGTCACATAGGTGTGTCGCAGACCTTGATCTAGATCGTATAACTCAATGAGTTAGGTCACACGGTTGTGTCACAGGTCGTGTGCCAGATCGTGTAACTCTTTGCCTTGTGACACACAGTCGTGTCGCAGACCGTGTGCTAGGCTGTGTAACTCACTGACTTGCTACACATAGCCGTGTCTTAGGCCATGTGAAATTTACACAAAAAATAACAACACACGACCCTGTAGCGAAGCTGTGTGTGTCACACGACCATATGACAGTCCGTGTGCTCCATAATTTGGCCCAAAAATAAAGCCATTTCAAAACCAAAATTTACCCAACCAAACATTCCATTTCTGCATACATTCAAAAGACTTAAACACCTTTCAATCATATAAAAACATACCAATTCGATCAATCTATTTCATCTAACCAATATGCCATTCAAAGGCACCACATTTATACCAAAACATCATTAATCATAACAAAGCAATATAGCCACATCTCAAGCACAAAACCTAGTTATTTTAACTACCAAATGGCATCACTTATAACCATTTACATATCATCACAAACATACCAAAAAGGATCATATGTTACAAGTACCTAAAAGTGGCCAAAATGATTTAAATTTGTCAAGGTATTAAAACTCTATCAAACAAAACATAAACTCTAAAAGCATATATATACCAAATTGACCATTAACACATTCAAGAATTGCCATTATAAAAGGTCCTCTACATGCCATTTATAACCTTAGCAAACAATAATTCAAAACTACTGAAATGATTGCTGGTAGTGTGATAGATCTCCGACAAGCTTTCAACCGACTGAGCTTCTGATAATCTAAACAAAGGAAAGTAACTACGTAAGCAACTAGTGCTTAGTAAGTTCGTATAAACTCAAAAATCACTTACCATTCTTAAGTACAATTTATAGAATAAGCATAACATCATTACCAAGACCATAGGCTTAATAAAATCCTATATAAGTACCATCAAACTCACAAGTTAGTAACTTCATACATGATACATATAAGTTCAACCATATCATAAGTAGATTTTCAAGTACACATCATTTATCCAATTGACCTTTCCATAAGATCATGAACTAATACCCAAAACAGTTATGAAACCCTAGTGTCGCCACCGTCGCGTCAGTGCAAGTGGCACACCTACCACCGTCCCATCCGCACCGCCATGCCCACTTGCCGCCTTAGCTACCTGCAACACGCAACAGCCAATCAAAAAAACAAAACGCAAACGAAATAGAAAGTTAGAATCAGCTATAAAAGCCGAATAGGATTGATGTATCGGGTTCTGCCTTTTTTTTACAAAAAAATAAAATAAAAGTAAGAACCATTGAAGGTTTTTTCTTTCTTTCTTTCGGCTTTATAGATCTTTTTTTTTCTTTTGATTTTTTTTCTTTTACATGTATATATAAACGGAAACAGTAAGTAAAAGAGAGGAGGAACCCATCAGAGTCGAACTGCGCCTTTGACGTCGGAGGCTCCTTCTCTGGCGTCCGAATCGGTTGTTGAAAGGACTGAGGGTCCTTTTTCTTTTGTTTTTTGGTGTTTTGAGACCGGATTTGGGCTAAAAGGGGTCGAGATCTAAAAAAATAAGTCTTTTGACTTTCTTGCCACCGTCTTATTGCTTGTGCACGACGTCGGTGATCGAAAGCCAAGACACCTGATGGCCATCGGTCGAGCTTTAGACCTGGAGGGAGGGTTTTGAGAAAGTTTTTTTTAAAGAGGAAGCAGAAAATGAAGTTTTTTTAAAAAAATTGATTTATAAAGGCATATAAAATGGCACCATTTTGGGCCCTAGCTCCAGGCGCCAAAACGATGCCGTTTAGGAGGCCGAACAGAGATCCGACCCAGATGCCCTCAGATCCGCGTGTTTTTCTGCGGAAGGGCTAATTGCACTTTTAGCCCTTCTGCTTTTTAGTGATTTTTCAATTAAGCATTTTTGTTGTTTTCAATTGCACCCCGTAATTTGTTACGTTTTCATTTTGGTCCTTGATGGAACTGTGGGTTTTGGGGAACAGGGAATATTGCTTGTTTGGTCCCTCCCAGTTATTCGTGCATCCAATTAGGTCCTATTTTTTTAATTTATTTCAAATTTGACCCCAAATTTTGTTTTAAAAATTTAATTTGTTCCTTTTTCGTTATTTTGGTTATTTTATTAATAAATTTATTATTATTATTATCATTATTGTCGAAATCATTTTTATAAAATTTGAAAAACGGGGATCGACTTTGAAAATGAAAAGGGGAGTCGCCACCGATCTTTTATTGAGGTGAGATCGGATCACCTTGAAAATAATTTTAGGTCTACGAATTTTGAGAAAACAGGTTCAGGAGTCGGTTTTGCACGAGGAAGGGTTAGCACCCTCGTGACGCCCAAAATTGGTACCGAATTGATTGTTTAATGTCTTAATGTCGAAATTTTGAAAAGATTTTAAAATAAGATCCTTTGAAATTTAAATTTGAATAAACCAAATTGAATAGCAAGATGTACTCATTTTGAAAAAAATAGATTGTCACACTCAGTGAGTTAGAGCGCAACAATTCAATTGTCAAAATTCGAATTTTTAAAAAAAATCATGCATTTTGAGATGGTTGTTCAGTCATTTAAGTCAAACGAGAAATCAGAATCCAGTAAGTTAGGTTTTGATTTCTCGAAGTTCTTAAACATTAAACATTGCCTTTATTTTAAAATTGAGATAACAAAATGTCGTATCCAGTAAGTTAGGATCCAACCTTTTGAAATCTTAAGAACTCTATTTTAACAATTATATGGTCTTAGTAAAATGAACACTTGATTATCTAAATTCGTCGAGAAGAATTGAAGCCCAGTTAGTTAGGGCACAATTTTCTCGAGAATCGTGAGTACCAAGTTTTTTTTGGAAATTATGAAGTAAAATGATTGTAGTGTTTTAGTAAGATACAATTTTTAAAACAAATATAGCATAATTAATATATAATAAAGATAAATGGTAATCCAAACACATATTAATAAGTAACAAGCAAGCAATAGATAAATAAAAATAAGAATAGCAACAATAGTTTTGATCATATTATACAAATATCAATATCACTATTCAAAAACTCAAAAGAATTAATAATTAATTTTAAATGATATACTAAAAAAATCAGAGAATAAATTATGATCAATAAATTATATGTACAAAAGTCTTAAAATAAACCATATATATGAGTTTGTGGTAGATTCAAAATAAATTTAATAAAATTAAACACTATATAAATAATATTATTTAGGTGAATTTTGAAGCCAATATTATACAAAAAGAAAATTAAGATATGTAAAATAATGCACATATATTAATTTAAAACAAGTAATATATATAGGAGTGAAAAACCTCATGTAAATAATAATGTACAATAATATGTAAAAGGTTAATGAGTAAAATAAAATAGAGATTTTAAAAGAAATGAAGTATATACATAGAAAATAAGTAAAATATATAATTTGAAATTAATAGCATATTACGGATGTACATATGTATAGTAACAATAATTTAATAAAATTGCATATATACATGAAATGGGATTATGAAAATATTATTGTATAAATCTTCAAAGTTAGAGGTATATAAAATGGAATTTATGGATATATTGTAAAATAAAATCATAAAATGTATGCAAATTAGTCATAAAGAATATTTACAATAATGCATAATAAAATAAAATAATACATGATAAAAGCATTACAAAATAATACATAATAAAATAAAATAATGTAAAATAAAAGTAAATAAATAGATATAAATTAATACGATAATAATACCTATATTAATAATAGTAATAATAATATTATAAATTAAAAGAAGACAAGGACAATTTCAAAAATAAAACAAAATCTCAGGGACGACTTTGAAATAAGTGTGAAGACAACCAAATCGAGAACCACTACACATTAGAGGGACCATTGTTGCAATTTAGACGCACAAATCCAGGCCTTCAAACCCAATCAATGAAAACGACGCCGTTCAAACATATATTTAATTGGAATTGGAACCAGATATGAGGTAATAATTAAAAAATCAAAGAAAAACTGAATTGAAACGAAAATGAATGCAAAAGGGGTCATTGCACAAATAAACCATTGAGTAAAAAATACGTAGATCCTTCCCTCGGGTCGGGTCACCGCGCGGGTCGTAGGCCTCTAAACGGTGCCGTTTTGAAACCATTGCCTCGGTATCAAACGACGTCGTTTCTTTCAACAAATAAAGGCTAGATTAAGCCCTAAAAAAAACTAAACCTAAATGCTTCATTTAAGACCGCAGAAGAGAGGTGAACGCCGCCTCTTCCTTTTCCTTTTTCTCTGCCATTTCAAACCCCAGGCCTTTGCCCATTCGACTCCAACTCGTGCAGAAGAGAAGAAGGCTTCATCGGCGCACCCACGAAGGTAAGTATTTTTTGCGTCGCTCTGTGCAACGATTGTTCAAAAAGGATCTCCAAACCTTCACTCCAACTCTGATTGCGACGGAGAGAGCAAAGATCCGGCCACAAGGTACTTTCCTCCCCTTTTCCTTTTATTGTGTTTCTACTCAAATAAAGAACTCAACAATCATTGAAACAAAACCAAAAGAAAAAAAAGAAACCCAGATGCGAAGCAAAATTTCAATCACCTTTCAATATTTTTTTCAATATTTTTCTTTGTACTGATATTGTGTGTAGAGGAAAAAGAACCCCTTTTACAGATTCAAAAACGACTTTATATAGCCGGATCCAGAAAAAAATAAATCCAAATACATTTTTTTTTCTCTGCCCTTTTTGCAATTTTTTGCTCCTTTTTGCCTGCTGCTTTGTTCGTTTGTTTGTCCTTTGCAGGTGTCGTATGAAGGCTAGCTGGGACGTGGCACGTACGGATGTGCGCGGGCGCGCGCGTACGAAGGCTTGCGTGAGTGCAAAGTGGCTCGGCACGCGCAGAGGATGGCTTTGGTGGCTGCGGCGCTCGTGCTAGGGCTGAATGCCTAGGGTTTCTGGCATTTTCTTCAAATCGGGCCATCGTGTATTGGGCCTGGGGTTTTGGGTATTTTAGGCTGAATTAGGTTTGGGTTAATCTGTATTGGGCCTAGAGTTTGTAAATGGACATTTAAAATGGACTATTTATTATTATATTTTTTATATTTTTGTTTATTTATTTCTGATTTGGGCCGGGCAAATTTGTGTTATTACAATTATTATTATTATTACTATTATTATTTGTTCATTTATACTTTTTTAAATTTTATATTTAATTATATATACATATATATATGCATATCTTTCATTTGTATATATACATACTTCTATACTTTATATACTTTATAATTTATATATCGTTATACATATATTTTTATAATATATATACATATATACATATACGTGTACATATTTTTATAACTTATTTATATATATGTATATATACATACTTATATATTCTATATATTTTATAATTTATATACATATCTATATATATACATCTATATACATTTTTCTCTCATGAATATATATACATACTTATATATTTTTATAATTTTATATACATATACATGTATATACATACTTATATAAGCTTTTATATTTAATAATTTAAAAATATATATTTTTCATATTTTCATAATTTTATGTATATACATATATATTTCCTTATATGTACATACATATTTTTATATTTTATAATTTTTTATCTATTTTCTTTATTGTTATTATTATTTTACTTGATGTTCATTTATTTATTTATTTATATGTCCATATTTTTTAATGTCTCAGTTTTTTTATTTACTTGTTATTGTATATACATGATTGATTTGTTCTTTTTTTTTTCGTTTTTGCTCATATTATTTTTATTCATATTATCATATTTATTATTCCATTATGCATATTAACACCATATTTCAAAAAAGGAAAATTTTTCTAAATAAGGCAATGTTTTGCGTTTGGAAGTTCGAGAAAACGTGCCCTAATGTGCTGGGTTTCGATTTTTTTTGTTCGACCAAATAGCCAAATATCCTTTTAAAATTTTAAAGTAAGGAAATGTTTTGCATTTGGAAATTCGAGAAAACATGCCCTAATGTGCTAGGTTTCGATTTTTCCGTCCGACCATATAGCCAAATATCATTTTAAAATTTCAAAGTAAGGCAATGTTTTGCGTTTGGAAATTCGAGAAAACGTGCCCTAATATGCTGGGTTTCGATTTCTCGTTTAGCCAAATAGCCAAATACCCTCTTAAAGTTTCAAAGTATGGGTTTTGGAAACCATAAGGTGATCTTGGTTTCGAGAGTTTAAAGTATCGTATCCTAATGTGCTGGATGTGATATTCTTTCGGAACAAGAGAATCTTAAATTCCAACCCATATTGTTCGAAATTTTTTAGGATCGTATTTTTAAAATTCTTCAAAGTTTTCAATCTTCGACACTAAAGACACTAAATAATCAACTAGGTACCAATTTTTGGCGTTACGAGGGTGCTAATCCTTCCTCGTACGTAACTGACTCCCGAACCTATTTTTCTGAATTTCATGGACCAAAATAGTTTTTTTAATAAAACCAAATCATTTATTAAAAACAACCACTTTTTGAGGTGACCCGATCACACCTCATTAAAAAAGATTGGTGGTAACTCCCGTATTCATTTTCTTTTTCAAAATCCAAGTCGACCCCGTTTTCACAAAAAAATGGTGTCTGCAGAAATGTAGGTGATTTTTTATTAGGTTTTTTTTTTTGGAAAATGGTATGGTTGTTGTCTTATTTTTAATTTGGTATAGTTTAAATAGCCAAAATCAAAGGGTTTACGACCATAATATAGGGTTGTTGTTTTATTTTTAACAGTAGCAGTGGTTGAAAATTGTTAGTATTATTGATTTTCGATGTGATAGTGGGATATAAGATGTAGGGACCGAACTGCATGGAAAACCAATAATTCCAAGCAAAAAGGCTTTTGAAATATATTTGAATATCGAAAAGGGTGGATGCTTACTATGTTGTGTTGTTTACTTTTAGTAATGTCTTAGTGTTTATTGTTGTATTCAAAGAAGTGGTCTCTATGTTGTAGTGAATTTTGTTTTTCTATTGGTTTTTGCTAAGTAAATTGTTTATTTTTGCTTGTAGATGTCATGGGATGAGGAATATTACCTTATTTTGCACGTGGGTTGGCACTTTGTAAAGGATCCATATGTTAGATTTGTAGGTGAGGAAGTGATTAGGTTTAAAGGGGACCCAAACACAATATCCTATTTTGAATTATGTATAATAGTAAAAATTGGGTTAGGGTTTCACACTGTCATGTTAATATATTTTCATGAGCTTGGTACAGTAAGGTTGTAAAATAATCTAAGGGTGATTTATGATGGCACTACCATAATAGCTATGCTAAACTTTTAGGTTAAGTTTAAGGAGATTAACTTGTAACACCCTGAATAATTTCTATCTGTTTTTGTGAAATCTGACATAACTATGTATCTGCTTCAGTGTTTTGGATGTGTTTATGAGGTTTTGGGTTCAAGTATCCTTTTGGAAATTTTTTTTATTTTTGATCCAAGCCTCATCCCTATTAGGTGGGCTTATATAAAATTGTCGGTTATCTTATATTAGAATGAGTCTGCTGGTTCAAGTGGTAAGGAGTTAGTGTGTTGGAGGTCTTGTGTTCGAATCCTTGTGTGAGCGTGAGTGTAAATTTTTGCTTTGGGTGTCTGATAGAGGTTTGGAGGAACCAAAATTCTGAGGTGGTTGAGAGTTAGTGGTTTAGTGGGGAGTGGGAGAAAAAGTAGGGACAGATTTTCTGAATTTCAATTTTAGTTTTTCTCTTTTTCCAAAATTTTCTTTCTCTGATGTTTTTTTTCTTTTTCTGTTTTCCCACTTTCAATTTTTGTTTCATTCTTTCGATTTTTGTCGAAATTTATCTTTCAATTTACAATACTTTAACGTTTTGATTCCTTCGTGTTGCTATATAGGTAAGGGGTTCGTTGTGTTTTAGGGTAGTTTTGATTTATACTTTAGTCTCTGTTGGTGTACGAGGTTAATTCGTTACACCATTTTGCTAGGTGTTCTTCAGGAAAATCGAAACTCTTCGATTACGTAGCTAAGTTTAGAGGTTGTCGTCGTCGAGGGTAAGTTTTCCAAACGTTTTAGTGTTATTTTTCTTTTGAAGGTGCGCGTTTGGCTACGTGAATTTGAATAAGAATTTGTTTGGATTTGCAAACTCACTTTGATTGTAGGTGTTTTGTGATAATTTTAGGTTCTATTCACTCTGAAGGGTGCATTTGCTTTGAAAACGAACCAGGTGTGTACTCCTAACACGAAAAATTGAGTTTCGATAAAAGCTAAAAATGGAGTTTGTTGACGCCACACGGGCGTGTGGCCAGCTGTGTGCGAGACACGACCGTGTAACTAATAAAGGTGTGGCTATGCACAAGACATGATTCTGTGATAGTGTGAGTGTGGCCGTGAGGGCCACAAGGGCTAGGCCAGATGGGGAATGTGGGTTTTGGGCCAGGCTGTGTGGACCACTCGGGCAAGGCTAATCTAGGCGTGTGGGCCTACACGGGCAAGCCACATGGGCCTATGGGCCCAGAATTTTGAAACTTCCCCTAGGGTCAGACGGGTCATTCTGATTGATTGTGGGCCTACCGTAGAGTCGGTAAGGGCTAACCAAACCCTATTTCATATGATTTGATATTCTGATAGCCTGATCTGAGTAGGATACTGATATATATGTCTGATTCTTTTTAAGTATATATCTATCTATATATGAGCATGTTAAGAATGTTTAATCTAATATTTCTGCATCTGTACTTTATATCTGTGATTGGGGTGGGAATTGTAAATGTAGAGGAAGTGATCTGTATGGTGATTCTTCACCTATATTCTAGCAGCTTGACTGCATATTATCTGTTATGTGTCCTATCGACACTATATAGTGTGTAGGAATATGTGAGTGTTTTTAATCCCACATTGTGTGATGGGATGGTCGAAGATGGTGTGTAGAGGATGGGGGTAGGATTTTGTATATCTGATATGTGTATCTGATTCTAATATCTATATCTATTATGGACTTAGGTCCGAATCAGTATCAGATTGTATATAAAACATTATGTATGTTGCATGGCTATTTCTGTTGGGTTACACACTGAGTTCACGAAAACTCACATATGTTGTCTGTCCTATTCATGTAATCTACAAACTTAGGCAGGTCGGTGCGACGAAGGCTCAGCGGTGACCACTCGACCAAGAACTATTTTATTTAGTAATTAATGGTTTAATTTTAATGTTTGGTTTTGCTTAAGAGTTTGTAATTTTTGGGACTATCTGGACGGTTTGGTTTAAACTTTTGGATTCAGATTTTGTTTTGCTATTTTTCTGCAATGTCAACAAAAACACTTTACGCAACAAATGGGTTTTTGAAAACACGAGCTTGGTTTTTGTTTTAAATGATTTCCAAACTTTCGCTGTGAAATAAATGGTTGATTTTAAGGAACAACTTATAATGGTTTCAGTAATGAATAAGTTTTATAATATTTGGACATTTTATCAAATAAATAAACATGGTTTATCAAATAATCGTCAAATTCAAAACCTTTCTTTGTAACACTCCTGGATTTGGTCATAATGTCTAGGTTGTGTTTGGGGTGTTACATAACCTATATGTTGAACATGAGGTGGATAACCCTATCATTGTAGATGATATATTACTATGATTGCTGGGAAGAGTGATGTTGGTGGAGTAGAAACTGATGGGGTGGGTTATGTTGAAGGGGTACAAGTTGATGGGGAGGGTGATGTTGAAGGAAAATGAAATGATGATGAGGGTGATGTAGAAGGGGTACAAGTTGATAGGAAGGGTGATGTTGAAGGAGTAGAAGCTGATATGGAAAGTGATGTAGAAGAGGTACAAGCTGATGAGGTGGGTAATGTAGATGGGGTACAAGCTGTTGGGGAAGGTGATGTAGAAGGGGTACAAACTGTTGGGGAGGGTGATGTTGAAGGGTAGAAGGTGACGAGGACAGTGTGACTGCTACGTAGTTTGAGGCAGATGAGTGTGGTGGTAAGGAAAGTGGTGGACATATGAATTTAAGATCAACTGTTGGAGAATATATTGATAGTGGTTTTGGGTCATCTACTGGTGATGAAAATGCTACTGATTTTGCAACATCAGTTGAAGTGGACAATGTTGCTGCTGTAGGTAGTGGAGAAGAGGAGTCTAAGGTAGTGTTAGATGGGAATGAGACTGAGGTATGAGACTCAGATGAACATGGAAACTTGGTTGGGTCAAATAAAGATGAAGAACATGAAGACAGTGAGAGAAGGAGAAAAAAGTTTCCCTTATACAATTACTGATTGGATTCGTTAAAATATAGTTTGAGAACGTTATTTAAGGATAGAAAATTGTATTCAAAATTAGTCCAAATAATGTAGAAGACAACTGAAGTTTCTTAAGAATGAACCGAAATGGGTTACTGTGAAGGGCCTTGCTTCCCCTAACTGTCCATGGAGAATTTTTGCTAGCACAAAAAAAGGAAGTTATGTAATGGGTGGAAGCAAAATTATGGTTCATTGGTGAAAGCTAAGTTTGATGCCAACAAGAAAGACTATGTAGAGTAGTAATTGATATGGAATGATTGAAATGGATGTGAGATTGGAACGGAAATTATCAATATGCAGTGGACCTAAGTTAAAGGATATAAAGTTGTAGAAGTTGGCAGATTAGTGGGATTCCATGTGCCCATGCATGTGCTGCCATGTATCACCTAGGGCTTCAACCAGATGACTATTTGCATGAATGTTATCACATAAAAACTTATAAGAAAGCTTACTCATTTCCAATGCAGCCCATAAATGAGCCACATGATTGGGCAAAAACTAGTATTGAGCCAATGCTACCTCTTATTGAAAGGAAGATGTCTAAGAGGCCTAAAAAGAATAGGAGGATGACAAAGATGAACCAAAGAAATTGAAGCCTGACCACTTGAGTAGGAAAGGTCTAATCATGACATATACCCAATGTGGCCAACATGGCCATAACAAGCGGTCTTGCACACAAGGAAACGAACATACTAAACAGGTACAATGCTATTCTTCACTTATGTATATTGAGTAAATTTATTTTGTCTAACCACTTTCGTTATGGTCCATGTTTTGCAACAAGATTCACAACTACCCAAACAAAAGGGGAAATCTCCCATTAAAAATTCAACTACCTTAGATAAATCTAAAGGAAAGCAAACCAAGAAAGGATTGTTACATGGAATAGGGTTGTATACAAACTTGAATACAGGGAATCAAACATTTTATGTGAATTTTCTTCCTTTTACTATTGATCTCCCAACCAACAACAATGTATGTTGTTTTGATAAAATTAAAACACTCTTGCAGTCTAGTAGAACCATAATGAGCATGGTGACAAGTTCGTGTAAGGATGGTAGTGGACAATCTTCGTCAACATCCAAGTCTCCAAAAAATAAGAGGAAGGCTCCTCTCCATCATCTGGGAACACAAGAATCAGTTGTAGGAAACATGAGTAAATCGTCGAAGAAATAGTTGCCAATTGTTATAATCTCCCCTGCTTTGTCACATTTTGAGCTTACAACCTTCTATTTTTGGAATACACCAAGGGTGAATGTTATTTTGTTGTATTAATAACTAAGATGTTGGTTTTCTTTTTTTGGTTGATATAGCTAGGTATAGCTTACTTACAGTAGTATGTTATATTTGTTACATCAAACTTGTTTTTGGCTGGTATAGCATGAATGGTGTAACGTTAAATCATTACCTATGGAAAGCTTTTGTAAAATAAATTTTATCCTAATTGCAATGGAGAAATCATATGATTAAATGAGGGATATTTTCCAGCCTTATGTTTCTTTTCATTGCATTATTTACTAAACTAAATTAAATTACATAAGCAACAACCAAAATTGGTCATTAGTTCCAAGCATAATGTATATCAAGGTTCCAAATTACATAAACAACATAACATGGAGGTATGTTCGAAAATTTTACATTCAATCAACATTTCTAACTACTAGCTGCATATACTTCTTATCACTACTACCAACAAAGAAACCTATGGTGATACATAACATGGAGCAAGAAAATAATATCTTACACATTGACTTCTCCTTCTTGATAACTTTCATTTTTTGCTTCATGGTCATCATTTTGTTCCTTAATGCTAGTTCTCCTTCAATACCACAAACTGGTCTACCTCCTTCAAACTTAGTGTCAACAGTACTACTGCCACCATTACGGCTACCATTAAATGCAACCAAATCCATAACTTTCTTTCTAAGTGCTAAATTCCCCTTTGAAAGATTTCGTTCATTGTCATGCAATTGACACAGTAATTCAGTTGCACAGTTACACATTTGCCTATCGTACCACTTGAAGAAACCATAACCACCACCCTACAAATAAACCTTGAATGAGTAACAACAAAAAAAATTTAAATCATAAACCCTTAACCTAGGAAAATTTTTTGAAATCATCCAAATTAAACTGAAGTGGCAAATAAAATTCTTCTTCACTTACAATAAATCTAAACAACCATAAAATCTTCTACATGGATTTAAATCACTCCATAAAGTGTCTCTTAGAGCTAACTTTTTGCAGTGACATTTTACTGCTTCCCCATCATACACATAGGGTGTTTGAGTTGGTGATACGTTCTCGACCCCCAGGGTCTTAGAGAACTGTCATGATATGTACGCATATAGCATTGAATCTCTTACTTATCAATACGAACCCTATGACATGTCAACTATACTTGTGACTTTATCCAACAACGTTAATAGGGTAATATCTCATTATTAAGTATCGATGTCATCAAGCAAACATATATAAATACAATCAATTCAGTAAATGATCACAACTCACATTTTCAGGTATATACGTACCTTTCAAGCATAATGCCATAGGCAGTTTTCCATTTTCGAACATTTAACGAATTAATATAAACATATAATATTATCTACCGAACTTGAATTGTGAGAGCACAAACCAGATTAACTATTCGTCAATGGTTTTTCCTTTCCTTTTACTTTTTGATGTCTTGACTTCATCTTTAGCTATATACGATAAATTCGAATTCGAAAAACTCGTTAGATATATAATCCAAACATAGAAATATGATAATTAAACATGAATGCATTTTATTCATTTTAGTCCTTAATAGTCTCAGCCTTCGAAATGTTCGTATCTCACAATTCACCCGATCAAATTTAAATCCATCTTTATAAATATAGAGACCTCTTACAATCATTATTTATTATTAAATCTAAAAGTTTTCATCCTTACAATTTAATCCTTAATAAAACACAATTTATCAAACAATTCAAACTTAATTCAAACTTGATTCACTATCATTTACCACATTTCTATCATGTTTTTAGCTAAAATCAAACATGCATGTAATTAAACTCTAAATATTCAAGATTCTCAAAACTTTCTACAAGAGAGCTTGGATTAAAAATTGATTAATTAACAAATCTAGCACTTGGGGGTTTTATTAATCCACTTCTATAAACTAATATTTCCTCAAAATTTTAAATAAATACTAACCTTCCTTGACACAAATAGGGTCGGCAGCCGTGGGTATAAAACTTAAAATTTTTCCCTTGGCCGAATGGAGATGAAAAAGGAAATGATATTTCTCTTTCCTTCCACCATCTAATTATCAATATTAGCTTTAGTTAATAAAAATAATGAATAATCAATAGTTAAAAGTATGATATATAGATAGCTTAATGGAGTTTGACCGCCATCATCATTTTAATTATCTAAACCAACTTAATATTGGTTTAATTGCTATCACATCCTTGGAATAATTATCACTTAAGGCCCCACTAAATTTTAAATCAATTCTCATTTGTTTTGGTTACTAAAAAATTTTAGTCTATGTACTATTTTTAATAACCAATTTAACTTAGTATCACTTAATAATTTGACCCTAAATTTCCATACTTGATACGAAAATATTTGATTCTAATTTTTGATTAATTTAATTTAATAAATTCGATCCTAAAACTGAATTTTTAGACACCATCAAAATTTAGATCATTATGGTACAATTGCCTCTGTTGTTCGTGAAGTCTATCATTATCAGTCTCTTGGGAAAGTAGAGCTTCATTGATCAGATTTCCAGTACTGCGGTGAGCATTTTGTAATTCCTCATCTGGCAATTCTACATTAGAAGGCATCCCTTCCCTTGGATTTTCTCAAATATTTGAAAACGCGGATGGGAAGATATAGTGGCCTCCGAGTCTGCTTGATGTAATGGGCTTTGAACTTCACCTGTTTCCATGTTCTGTTCCTACTAAAAGCTATATTGAAGGTCCATAAATGGATTCGACGATGATGTACGAGCCTGATACTTGGGAGTATAATCAATATAAGTGGAACACAGTTGTCCTTTAATACTTGATTCGCACATAGTGCAATGAAAATAGGTCTCTTGATTATGAAACCCCAATTCATAGCCACATTGAGAATTAATATCCTCCATTTGGTTTGAAACCATTCTTTGCAACTCCTGATATTGATATGAACAATTAAATCTCGAGTGCCCTATAATCCCACAATGCATGCACAACGTGCAGACCCGCTCGTACCTAAAAGCGACCCAAATTGTCACTCCATTATCCATTTGCAATGCACAGCCAGGTAATAGCGAACACCATGGACATACCTCCACCCGCACTCGCATAAAGCAGATACTTCTTGGAGTCACATCTTGCCAATCAATCTCCAGGATCCCCCTACAACCCGTACCATTCTAGCAGCCACAAAAGGACATTGGTATTCTAAGCGTAGTCCCCAAAGTTGTATCCAAATAGGGACTCAAACAAACATATTATTACTCAACTTTTTATTAGGCCTCCATGAATGGACCATGAAAAATTCACCCTCCAAACACTACAGCAGAACAGGTTTTTAGCGGCGTTTTTTTAGGTCTTTAGCGGCGCTTTTTAACGCCACTAACTCCATTTGCGGCGCTTGTAGAAGCGCCACAAAAAACGCCGCTGACGACAACGTCGCTAACTTTTGTGGCGCTTACATAAAAAAACGCCGCTAAAGATCATGTTCTTTAGCGGCGCTTAGAAAAAAAACGCCGCTAAAGATCATGTTCTTTAGCGGCGGTTATAAAAATGCGTCGCTAAAGATCATGTTCTTTAGTGGCGCTTACAAATAAACGCCGCTAAAGAACATAATCTTTAGCAGCTTAGAAATAAACGCTAAATATCATGTTCTTTAGCGGCGCTTAAAAAAACGCCGCTAAAGTTCATGTTCTTTAGCGGCGCTTTTGAGGAAAACGCCTCTAAAAGTAATGTTCTATAGCGGCGCTTGTTCAAAAACGCCGCTAAAAGTAGTGTTCTTTAGCGGCGCTTATTTCACAAATGCCACTTATTTCACAAATGCCACTGTTTTGATTTGACTTTTAGCGGCGCTTTTTTAAAAAACGCCACTAATTTTGGGATTTTTTTAAAATAAAAATTTTTAATTTTTTCAACCCTCCTGCAACAATAATTCAAAAGCAACCAAATCTAAACTTACCAAAAACAATAAATTTATATAATATTTCAAATTAAATGACTAAAATAATATTAATTAATAAATAAAAGTGAATTCATACTTTTCTTTACAAAAGCGTTAAAAGTATTTATGCAACATACACTATGAAGGCGGAAGTTGCATTTCTTTGAAACATCTTCATCATAATCAAGTTCTTTGTTGAAGTTCGTCAGTACTTTTTGCTCTGCTCTACTTCTCTCGATGCCGCATCTTTTGAAGTCGAGTGTAGTTCTTCATATTTCTTTTGAACCTCTGCTTCTATTCTTTGCTTCTCTCGCTGCGCCTCTGCTTCTCTCATTGTGGCCTCTGCTTCTCTCCTTATGTATTGCTTCCTCATTGCCGCATCTGCTTTAAGTTGCTGCTGAAGTTCTTCATATTTCCTTTGAACCTCAAATGTGGTCGCTTGCATCTGAGCTATCTGGTCTTTTAACCTCTGAACTTCAGCTTGAGATTGACTCCCCGAAGCCATGTATTGGTGCGAGCTGGATCCAAAATATTGGGTTGGGCTGATAAAAGATCCTTGAAATCGAACCCGACCATACTTTTCGGGACCCAAAACTTGATAATAATCGGTTATCAATGTCTTCAAGATGAACCGAACTATCGGAGAAGCAATCGCTTCAGACTCAAATTTTTTTCCTTTAGTTTTTCTAATAAATAAATCGCATAGTTAGGAAGCAATATATAGTAAAAAAACAAATGCAATATAACAATAGTCGCATTACATGCAATGAATTAAACCATTATAAAATAAACACTATAAATAACTAAAACAAGTGAAATCGTATTAAGTAAACGTACCATAATTTCACCAGCTTCAGGAGTCATAGCAGATCCATCCTTCTTCTTATGTGTAATTTCAAAAGTTGTAGGCGTCCAACTTTTTGATCGGACGACCGTTCCTACAATATAGTAGTAAAAATATTATTTAATATAAAGTTATACATATTTGAGAATATTAACAAATTAAAAATACCTCCGCCTCACCACACATGCAAAACTTCTAAACCTACTTTGTGTGAGTGAATTTTTGTTCTTCTGTAATGCTTTTCCAACTCGTTCACGATCCTACGTTATAAAATTTTTAGTACGTAAATAGTAAATATTATAAACCAAAATAATTACAATAGTTTGGAAGTACGTCGTACCTCGCCTTTATTAGAATGCCAAAATCTAACCGCATCTTCCCATTGGTACCTCAACATACCCGGCGGGACATTTTGCAATTTCTCATCGAGGGTTGTTTTTGTCTTATAATAATTTTTCTTCAAAGTACTTTTATTGTCTCTCCATCTTTTTTCCAATGCCTTCTTTACATAAGCATCGGAGACCTCTAAAGCAAACCTCGCCTACAAAAAACACAAGTTAATAAAGTAAATATAAATGAAATTATTTCCCAAGCATTACAGATGACATTAACATTTTATTACCTTAATATTATTGAGGGCTTGGTTTTTGTTGCTATCGGGCATTTGACGCCATGATTCGTAGTTGATAGGCAACATATTCCCATTTCGTGCTAAAATGCCCATGTATCCTGCTAAAAGTCGAGCTTCTGATCCAACAGGCTGACCAAAACTGTTTCTGCATACCTTGACACGCTCGACTGGATCTAACTCGTATAACTCTCTAAGTATCGTACGACCTCGACCTTTACGCGTCCCACCATTTTCAGCTACAAATGGTATATTATAATATAAGAATTTAAATAATAAATCAATTATAAGTCAACACGCATGGAATTAATGTAAGTTACTTTGAACTTCCGTAGGATCCTCGTGTGTAATCGGAACATTCGAAGATCCAATTGCTGTTTGTTGTTCAGTACTATTTGTTTCTGTCGAGTTTGGATCATTTTGAACAATGCTTTCCCTTATAATTTTTCTTCTAGGCATTTTATCTGTAATACACATAAAATGTAATTAAACTTAATAACTAATTACAACAATAACAGCACATATAAAATAGTTGAGTTATATAATAAGACCAAGATTTAATGCTAATGTAAGTTACATATAATTAAACAATTGTAAAATCTTACTACATCATTATTCGTAAATATCTTCATCCGTATCCTGACGAACCCATTGAAATTGTGCACTAGTACTAGGGATATTATCGTATAAGTTTTGTTCGAAATGGCAAAGTTTACGATCTGTCGTCGATGTTATCTCTACTTCCACTGCCCATGTCAAACAAGTCTCTAGGGATGTTATGGAGTACAACGTACCAACCCTCATCAGTTGGATCTTTTGAGTAAAAAACTTGTTTGACTTGACTTGAGAATACATACGACTCATCTATCAGTTGTTGTCCTGTGTGAATCAATCGGTCAAAGTTCACCATTGTAAAACCAAATTGATCTTGCTTGATTCCACAGTGTATTAACATCGCCCAATCATTTCGAAATAAGACAACTTTCCATTTGCCGTAGTAATCCAACTCAATTATGTCGATGAAGTCGTCCAAATATTCCACATTTCCTCGGCGGGATTATTGTCCCTAGCGCTAGCATAACTTGTAATTGCGAATTAACAACTATTCCACAATTTTGCGTTCTCCTCAACCTCTCGCGATATTTTGTATGAAATCAATCCGTTGATGAGAACGCACTATATCTTTTAACCACTCGATTTGGACCTTGGGAGAGCCATTTAACTCGTCGTTTACGCTCTTCCCATTCCAAACCTATTGAATGGAAAGTAAACTAAGTAATTAAAAATGTTATGAGAAAGCATTATAATTTGTGTTTAAAGCTCCAACCACATACCGCTTGGCTTAACCACTCATAAAAAGATTCTGTAAACAACTTATTGATATCTCGATGTTGTGTTCTTCGGGAGCGCGCACGAGATCTCAATATTTGTTTGTACTCACTATGTTAAAAAAATGTGATCTTTGTTAGAAGATAAACAATTTTTAGTTTGATAAATATTTATAAAATTTGTAGAACTTACTTCCGTAAAGGTTCCAATGATTCGTGGTGAAACAGAACATATCGATGTGCTTGTACCCACGATAAATTATCTAATTCCGCAATTTCAACTTTGCCGATTGGTTGTCCAAAGCTTTGGAACAAATAAGTATCGGCTAAGTCATAGTCCGTGAGTCCAACATTCCTATTTGGTGCATTCAACCTTGTTTCAACATCTTCCAAATATCTCGGCGAAGGTCATACATTCCTCGCTTAAGTAGCCTTCAAAGAATCGATCCTTCGGATATCGCTTGTTGCGGCAGTAAGACTTTAATTTGGATAGGAACCTAAACACAATATACAACATTATCAAAAGTTGTAACTAAAGCCATTGAGGTGAATGAAGGAAAATTTTAAAAGTAATTCTTTAAGACCTTTCTATGGGATACATCCATCGATAGGAAACGGGTCCGCCAAGAATTGCTTCGTACGGGAGATGAATTATCAAGTGAACCATAATGGTGAAGAAGGAAGGTGGGAAGATTTTCTCCATGTTGCATAAACTCAAAGCGGCTCGATCTTGTACCTTCTGAAGTTCTTGAACATCCAAAACTTTGCCACAAATGGCTTTCATTATGTTGGATAGTTCAATGATACAAGATGTCACCTTCTTGGACATACAACATCGTAGAGCAACTGGCATTAAATCTTGCATCAAGATGTGATAGTCATGTGATTTTAGCGAATATAATCTTCGATCTTTAACACTAACACATCGAGATATACTTGATGCATACGCATCCGGAACCTTTATATCCTTCAACACCATGCAAAACAGTTCTTTCTCCGTCTTGGACATTGAGAAAATAGAAGGCGGCAACCGATATTTCCCATTCGGAAGTGGATTGGGATGAAGATCAGGCCGAATTCCCATCTGGACTAAATCAAGTCGACTCTGAAGATTGTCTTTTGATTTTCCGTCGACGTTCAAAATTGTACTCACAATGTTCTCGCAGACATTTTTCTCAATGTGCATAACATCAAGATTGTGTCGTAAAAGGTGATGCTCCCAATAACGCAACTCAAAAAAAATACTTCTTTTTTTCCACAAGTCCGCCTCATTAGGATCGTCATCTTCGTCGGAGCTTTCATCGGCTTCATCATTTGATCTTCATTTACGTGCGTGTTTGGCGGTTGGTTCATCTTCCCATAAATGAAATTCATATCTTCCAACATGAACAAAATTTGAGCCACCGGTGCGGGAAGGAGCTTCTCGAACTCTTGGTCGTCAAATCTGAACTCGAAATCTAAATCTATGATTTTCGGTAACCACCGACGATGCCCCATGTAAGAGAACTTCTTCCCATTGTACAACCATTGCGAGCATGTTTGTGCAGCACAACAAGGACACGATAACGACCCTTAGTACTCCAACCGGATAAATTGGCATAAGCGGAAAGTCATTTATGGTCCGGATCAAAGTCGCACGTAAATTAAAGTTCTCCTTTCAAGACATCGTATGTCTCGACACCAGCCCATAATTGTTTTAACTCTTCAATAAGTGGCTGCAAATAAATGTCGATATCATTCCGGGCCCTTTCTCTCCGGGATAATCATAGATAAGATAAGGAAGATTGCTTCATGCAAATCCAGGAGGCGATTGTAAAGAACAAGCACTACTGGCCAAGTACTGTAGGCAGTGCTCATGATCTTGAAAGGATTAAATCCATCAGATGCTAGCCCAAGCCTCACACTCCTAGGATCGCTTGCAAAGTTTGGAAATTTATTGTCAAATGCTTTCCAAGCTAAAGAATCTGCCGGATGCCTTAGTAATTCATCATCGGTTCGTCCATCATGGTGCCACGTCATTGACTCCGCTGTCTTCGATGACATGAAAAGCCTTTGAAGCCTTGGTATCAACAGAAAATACCGCAAAATCTTAACTGGCTTCTTCCTAAACTGTGCATCATTTTCATCGTCGTTCCCGTCTTCTGTGTTTTTATTTATCCAACGGGTTTGGCCGCATACATGACAGCACTGTTGGTTTCTCCGATCACCCCAATACAACATGCAGTCATTTGGGCAACTATGGATTTTGTTGTACCCAAGGCCTAAATCTTTTATCATTTTCTTCATATCCTTGCATGACTGAGGGATTTTTGCAAACGGGAACATCTCTCTCAAAAACTCTAATAGCATTGTCAACGAGTTTCCGGTCCACCCTCCCAAACATTTTAACTGAAAAAGACGAACACAGAAGGCCATTTTTGAAAATTTTAATCCCTCATACAGTTCTTCGTTCATGTCATTAAGTAGAGCGTAGAACTTCGCCGCTTCTCCATTTGGCTCTTCATGAGGTACACTACTTCCCGGTTCGGTAAAAGCAATTCCACCAATATTACAATCATCAGATGCCATAAAATCCCCTGGGAACGATTGCACACCATGATTGTGCATATTAAATGTATCCCGCAACATACCTTCCATGTCATCCCCTCTATCAGACTGATGGTAAGCAGTACCAGGATAAGATACATCCATCGTTGAAGAGGAAGTACTTCTAGGGCATTCTCCATGAAAAAGCCATTGCTTATAACCCTTAACAAACCCATCAACAATTAGATGCTCATATACAACCTCACGGTAATGCCAGTTTATGTTGACACACTTCTTACATGGGCAAAGAATCATGTTCTCTTGGCTTGCATATCGAAATGCAAAATTTAGAAAACTTTGCACCCCATTTCGATAACCGTTGCTAACCCTTGACAAATTCATCCAAGAACGGTCCATTTCTTAATTCTTGAAGTCTGACATTGACAATAAATTGCACGGGTTTAGGATTTAGGAATAACTTATTTATTATGTAAGT
This sequence comes from Gossypium raimondii, assembly GCF_025698545.1. Classification (NCBI taxonomy): domain Eukaryota; kingdom Viridiplantae; phylum Streptophyta; class Magnoliopsida; order Malvales; family Malvaceae; genus Gossypium; species Gossypium raimondii. The sequence goes on from NC_068574.1 coordinate 52,837,564, forward strand.
TATGTAAGTTGTGTAAGTTATGTAAGCTATGTAAGTTGTGTATTATGAAACTTATGTAAGTTATGTCTTATGTAAGTGATGTAAAATATGTATTATGTAAGTTATGTCAGTTGTGTATTATGTAAATTATGTATTATGTAAGTTATGTAATTTGTGTATTATGTAACTTATTTAATTTATGTACGGTATGTGTTATTATGATGAGTTCTTTATTATGTTTGTTATGTACTTATGTATTATGTAAGATATATAAGCTTATATGTAATTATTTAGAAAACTTAAAATTTAATACTAATAAATTTAATATTTAAACAATATTTATAATTATTTAGAAAACTTTTAAATTTTATAGGTTATATTAAAACAATATTTATAATACTAATAAATTTAATATTAAAACAATATTTATAATTATTTAGAAAACATTTAAATTTTATAGGTTATATTAAAACAATATTTATAATACTAATATAGATATTAAAACAATATTTATAATACTAATATAGATATTAAAACAATATTTAGAATTATTTATAAATTTAATAGTAATAAATTTAATACTAATATAGAAACCTTATAAATTTAGAAAACTTATATAGATATTAAAAAATATTTATAATTATTTAGAAAACTTTTAAATTTTATAGGTTATATTAAAACAATATTTATAATTATTTAGAAAACTTTTAAATTTTATAGGTTATATTAAAACAATATTTATAATACTAATATAGATATTAAAACAATATTTAGAATTTTTATAAATTTAATAGTAATAAATTTAATACTAATATAGAAACCTTATAAGTTTAGAAAACTTATATAGATATTAAAACAATATTTATAATTATTTAGAAATGTTATCATTATAGAAAATTGAAATATAGGTTATATATCCATATTAATATATGTAATATATAAAAGAACTCCAATTTCTTTGCGTTTTTGGCACGAACGATTTCGTTTTTTGCACTAACGGTCCAAATCATATTCCTTTCAAAGTTGCTGCTGGAAAATATTAACATGCTAGATGGACTATGACAATTATGTGTTCATTTTCTAAGCATTGCAAATTGTTACCAATTAATTAAAATATTTCATTTCAAATAATTAAAACTGAATTCATAAATGGATCCGATTACAAACCATAAATGAGTAGTTTATAAACCGAATTCATAGTTTAGAAACCACAAACCGAATAGATAGTAATTGCTAACACGGATTCTAGAACACATTGACCCATTTTCAATCGCCTAATTTAATTTTAGGTTTTTTACTAATGTATCACTTATATAATCACAAATTGCAATAAGAATCTGCCGGAAAAACAATTTTAACAAACAAACAAAGATGATATATTTTCGGGTTAAAATCTGACTAAAAAACAACATGGCCTAATAAATTTCAACACCAAAATCATCTTCATTACCTGGACATGTTTAAAGCAAAATTATAAATTACGAGAACAGTTATATAATCACCAACCAATATAAAATCAAATAAAAAATCTAACAAATACGAGAACACCCAACCTATAAAATACGCAGCATTGATTTAAATACCCAAATGCAATTGCCGATTGCCAAGTTTAAAGAAAAATTAAAAATCCCCTAATCTTCTTGTCTATGAATTCAACAGTTTAACGCAAAGCAAATTTTGAACCCCCAAATCAGTAACTTACCCTTGTAGCAGATGAACAACTCCCCAAGCCTTAATCCTCCACTAGAACCGTTTGCTCTGTGACCTTGAACAAAATAATCCAAAACATTAATATCGAAAACATGCACCCGATTCAACAAGGTAACAAATATTACAGAATAATGGGCTTTAATCCGAATAACCTTAACCGAATAGAAGAAACACTAAATAGAAGAAGTAGACGACTGCAAATGCGGGTTATAGAGCGACCGCCGGAGTGGAGCCGACTGCAATGACAGGGGGGATTTGGGAATTTGGGGATTTAGGGAAATTAAATCGGGGAAACTGGGGGAATAGGAATTGGGGGAAAATGTGGGCTTAATCCGAAGAAATATAACCTTAACCGAATAGAAGAAACACTGAATAGAAGAAGTAGACGACTGCAAATGCGGGTTATAGAGCGACCGACGGAGTGGAGCCGATCGCAACGACGATGGGGATTTGGGAATTTGGGGATTTAGGGAAGCGGGGAATAGGAATTGGGGAAATGAAATCGGGAATTGGGGGAATATGAAATGGGAAATTAGGGAATGAATTTGGGAAATCAAAGAGGGGCTGAACTAAGGAAATTCTGCGCGACAAAAACGACGCCGTTTACGTTAGTTCAGTATTTGAGGCGTTTATAAATAGCGCCACTAACGCATTAAAATTTAAAAGATACAAAACGACAACGTTTAGGAAACACTTATAACATAATTGCGGCGTTTATAATAAAACGCCACTGAAATATTACATAAAAACGACAACGTTTAATAGAGGCTAATGGGAAAATTGTGGCATTTTCTGAACAAACGCCACTAATATAACTCCTTCAGCGGCGTTTTTACTAAAACGCCACTAAAAAATCGACAAAACGACACGCTTTTGCTACCTTTCAATAAATATTTGTATGCGTTTTCATAAAACGCCACTAATGGTTAAACTTATTTTCAAATTATTTAAAATAATACTATTTCACTTTTTTCTATTTTTAACATATAGTTTCCAATGTTTTTAGCATATCCCTTAAATGTGGAAAAAATAAATTTAAACCCTAAACCATAGGCCCCTAAGTTTAACCCGTAACCTTTATACTTTAAACTCGTAACCTTTAAACTTTAAACCCTAAACTACAAACCTTACACTCTAAACCCGTAACCTTACACTCAAAACCATGCATTGTAAGCCTTAAATTATAAACTACAAACCGTTAACCAGAAGCATCAAGCCCTAAAATACTAATTAATCCCAAACCCCAAAACTTAAACCCCAAACTACTAACCCTAAACCCAAGACACCAAAACCTAGCCTACATCATAAACCCTAAACTCAAAACTCTAATATTCACAAAATAATAAACTTTATACAATGATTAACCTTAAAACCCTAAACTATATACAATAAACTTTTAACTTATAATAATCACTTAATCATCAAACTATCAAACCCTAAACCGAAAACACTAAACCTACATCGTAGACCTTTAACCCTAAACTATAATCTAAAAATACTAAACATTATATAATGAACTCTAATAACCTAAACCTAAACCAAATATGATAAACTAAATATATAATAACCTACATTAATTATATAATGCATGGTTAAGACCAAATTATCATTAACATATTTTCCGCGCTTTGAAAAGCGCCACTAATTTTACTATACATAACGACAAACGCTGCGTTTTGTTTAAGGTATTTTGCTTTTTGCGGTGTTTGAACGTAAGCGCCACTAATTAAAGTATACATCGAGACCAAAGCAGTGCGTTTTGGTTGAGATATTTTGCGTTTTCATATAAGTGCCACTAAATGTAACATAGCTTAAGACAAACCACTGCGTTTTGTTAAGATACGTTGCGGCGCTTTACCCAAAGCGCCGCTAAATATATTCTTTAACGGCGTTTTCTAGTAAGCGCCACTAATTGAAGTATACATCGAGACCAAAATGGTGCGTTTTGGTTCAGATAGTTTGCGGCGTTTTGCTATAAGCGCCACTAAATGTAACATAACTTCAGACGAAACACTGCATTTTGTTAAGGTACTTTGCGGCGCTTCGGCTAAAGCGCCGCTAATGCTATTCTATAACGGCGTTTTCTAGTAAGCGCCACTAATATAATCAAAATTAAAACTATGCATTTTAGTTAAGATATTTTGCCGCGTTTTAACATCAGCGCCACTAATTGAAGTATACATCGAGATTTTTTGCGGCGTTTTCCCATAAGCGCCACTAAATGTAACATGGCTTAAGACCAAACACTGCGTTTTTTTAAGATAAGTTGCGGCGCTTCATCTAAATCGCCGCTAAAGATATTCTTTAACGGCTTTTTCTTGTAAGCGTCACTAATATTAGTATACATCAAAATTAAAACTACGCGTTTTAGTAAAGATATTTTACGGTGATTTAGCGGCGCATATCAATAAGCGCCACTAAATCTAGGATACATCAACACCAAAAACGATGCGTTTTGGTTAAGATATTTTGCGGCGCATATCGCAAAACGCCGCTAAGACACTTTAGCGGTGTGTTTCTTGAAGCGCCACTAATTCTTGCATACATAAAGACGAAAACGTTGCGTTTTGGATAGGAGATTTTGCGGCGCGTGGTTGTAAACGCCGCTAATGATATTCTTTTACGGCGTTTTGTTCACTGCGCCGCTAATACTGGAATTTTAGCGGCATTTGTCGTGCAAACGCCACAAAATATGCCGCTAAAAGCATATAGTGGTGTAGTGAAAGACCAAAGACCTTCATCCAGTACATAATTCCTATCATTTAGATCCTTAAACTGCAAGGTAGAGAAATTACCAGTTCTTCCAACAATATGTACCCTATCTCTAAGCCTCCAGACGCAATTTACCATCAACTGTAAGTGGCAAAAATTTTAGTTTTAAATTTGTCTAAGTCGACCTAGGACTTTGCAAAATAAAAATTCATAATAGATATTATCCAAAGTACTAAAAATAAAGCAGAAGCAACTCAAAGACAAAATAGGAAAGAAAGAATAGAAAAACCGCAATAAAGCCAAAGCATGCAAACTGTTTGAATAAATGTTCTCAAAATATTCTATTACTCAAGTATGCAATGATTACAAATGAGTGGAATGTCACTGTATATATTTGAGCTCCACGGTATAGTTTACTTTATCTCAACGATCGAGATTAAGCCAATCTACAATTTGAGATTATTAAGGGATTGATAAAATCTTCAATTACAAAATTAAATCTTATCATATTACAAATATTATAAGATTACTTTCCATATTTACAAAGATCATTGGGCCACTAAGACTTTAAGTAGATAGGATTCTTCACATATTCTATGAATCGAGTTAGTTCAAGTGAGTCAAATAAACCTTAATTTTAAAACTTATATTTACACATATATTTTTATAGATGTAATTGAGATATATTTACATGTATATATAATATATAATTTTTCAAAAAATATAATTTATTAAAAATTAAAAATTAGATTAAATATATAAGTAAAAATATTTTAATGTATATATAATTGATTAATAAACTAAAAATTAGACCTAAATATATATGTGAAAAAAATATTTAAAAATATTGATAAATCCTAAATAATATATCAAAACATACTAATACAAATACATAACAATGCAATGATAAAAGCGATATACCCACCAGTACCGTCTCGACTAACGAATCGGACCAAAATCTAACCATAAGCAAGTAGGGAAGTTAATGCCGGCCATTATGAATATCCTTTTGATGGAATGAAATTTAAAGATGAGGTAAGACCCTTCGAGCAAATGTCGTGCTAATTGTGTTCGGATTGTTTTCTCGACTAATTAAATAGGGTGATTTATATTAGTAATTTTTTTAGACTTTTGAAACTGTAATCTATTTTAAGCTTTGATTTAGTTTTTATTTTGTTCGTCAACATTTGATATTTTCAAATATAAAATTGGAAAAAAAAATTTGCCCTGGTTAACAAACTAAAAGTTGGATTTCAAAACTGCAACTTTGAAAGTTTTTGGTTGTATAAATAAATAATCATCTAAATGTTTTTCTGTAAATAAACAAATAGTTTTTAACAAATATTAGCATTAATTAAAAATAGTTTGCCCAAAATTGATATTTTCAAAGCAAATGAAATTGATTTCAATTCTAGGTTGAAATAAGCGTTTTCGGACTAAAGTTTTTCCTAAACATTTGTGAGAGTTTTTCCAAATTTTATGCTTTCAAAATGCACAACTAAGTTGATTAAATCAAAAGTTTTTAAACAAGTTAATGTAATTTATCAAGATTTGATCAAAATGTCTAGGCCGAGTTTGGGGTGTAAGACCTTTTACTATTAAATTAAAATTGTATTGCATCGACACTCATAAACATACTTGAATGAACTGTCACTTCTTCTATACCATACAAATGCTATTGTACTGGATATTGTAAATATGTATGTTTGGTTTATTATGTCACATTGATTTTCTTGTGATGAAACTCACACTGAGCTTCATAGTTCACATTCCTTTTATTTCCATTTCTACAGATAACCCACCAAGTTGGGATGCGGACACGACATCCAGAGGGTCTCAACTCGTTTTTGTTTTTTAAAATATTTTAGACTTATTATTTGATATTTTTATTATTCAGAGATTGTGATTTTATTATTATTATTTTGAATTGGCATGAGAAATAGGTTTTGAGTTTTTTGTATATAAGTATAGATGACATTTAATTCATTTTTTTAGGATATTAAAATATGAATACTAATTAATTATGCAAAAACTTGGTTTTACCAAAATTATAAACAAGATTTCACTTCTCTACTACTAAATTATAATTGAGATTTTGAGTAATAAATAAATTGATGTTTAACTAAAGTTTTCAAAATTAGCCATTGTTACTTAGATTAGCTAAGCTAAATCGGTTTTGATAAATTGTAAGTTTCACTAAAAATAAACTAAGTTTTCTTCTAAAATAAACAAATGTTTTAAAAATAACTACTTTTATCAACTCTAATAGTTTACTGAACCATTTTAGTGGCTAATGTAATCTTCTGAATTCGGGTTTGATGTCCAGGCTGGGTTAGAGAGGTTACATCTTTTTTCAATTTGACCTTATTTTTGTTTAAAATTATAAAAAAATAAATATAGGAATATAAAAGAATTCAAAAATACAATTTTCAAAAGAATAATTAAAAATTGAATGCAAATTGGATGCCTTCAAATAGTAAATAATAAACATTTTTAAAAACTTATATAAATTTTAAGAAAACATAAAAATTCAAAAAATAGATAAAAAAAATTAAATGAAACATTTGATTGTTTTGAGCCAAGTAATATTGTATGTCTTCAAATATTAATTTTTTGGTCAAAAGAAACAATTTTGTTAATTCTGTCTCGTTTTTTCAGCAATAAAAATTGGTGGATGGTTTGATTAATTGAGTTTTGTGTCTTTGGGCTGCAAAGGTGAAGGCTTTATTTTCTGTCAAAGTTCTTTTTCTTTTCAAAAATCTTTTTGTATTTTCAGGGTGAATAAAAATGGTTAATATAGATATAGCTTTGCTGGAAATTTAAAAAAATGAAAAAAAAAATAGGCAGAATAATAACTGAGGAAGAAGACTTGCAAATTTGAAAACAAAAATATTATGTGGAAAATAGGAAATTTTAGGTTATGTATTTAAAAAAAACCTCTTTACAATGCATTTAATTTTTTCTATATTTTTATTTTTTATTTTCTAAAACTTTTATAAGTTTTAAATTATATCAAGCCAAATTGATAAAAAACGTTAATGTCGTATTTGTTATTATGCTAATTAGAAAATACCACACCATTAAAGAGTTAACAAAGTAGTGACTCAAAAAATAACTTTGATAACATTAGCCACGGAATAAAAAATTATTATAATTGAGTGATTAAAAAAAGACACGTTAATAATTAAATAATTAATAAGAAGGTTTACCCTAATATTTACCGAGCACATGACATAAAAGAGTAGTGATATAATGGGATGGGACCTTACTAATTATTCTCGTCTTAAATTGATATTAAGTAATCTCATTACACCAGAATAGGTTTTTAGCGGCGTTTTTTAGGCTTCTAGCGGCGCTTTTTAACGCCACTAAAGGCATTTGCGGCACTTGAAGAAGCGCCACAAAAAATGCCGCTAACGACAACGTCGCTAACTTTTGCGGCGCTTACAGAAAAAAACGCCGCTAAAGATCATATTCTTTAGCGGCACTAAGGAAATAAACGCCGCTAAAGATCGTGTTCTTTAGCGGCGCTTATGAAAAAACGCCGCTAAAGATCATGTTCTTTAGCGGCGCTTAGGAAGAAAACGCCGCTAAAAGTAATGTTCTATAGCGGTGCTTGGTCAAAAACGCCGCTAAAAGTAGTGTTCTTTAGCGGCGCTTATTTCACAAACGCCACTATTTGATATGACTTTTAGAGGTGCTTTTTTAAAAAACGCCACTAATTTTGGGATTTTTTTTAAAATAAAATTTTCTATTTTTTTCAGCCCTCCTACAACAACAAATCAAAAGCAACCAGATCTAAACTAACCAAAAATAATAAATTTATATAATATTTCAAATTAAATGACTAAAATAATATTAAATGATATAAATAAAAGTGAATTCATATTTTTCTTTACAAAACGTTAAAAGTTAAAATGATAAAAATATTTATGCAATATACACTATGACGCGAAGTTATGATTTTGAAACATCTTCATCATAATCTGTCATTCTTTGTTGAAGTTCGTCAGTACTTTTTGCTATGCTCGCTTCTCTCGATGCCGCATCTTTTGAAGTCGTGGTGTAGTTCTTCATATTTCTTTTGAACCTCTGCTTCTATCATCGCTTCTCTCATGCTGCCTCTGCTTCTCTCATTGTAGCCTTTGCTTCCCTCACCGCCTCTGCTTTAAGTTGTTCTGAAGTTCTTCATATTTCCTTTGAACCTCAAATGTGGTCGCTTGCATCCGAGCCATCCGGTCTTTTAACCTCTCGAACTTCACTTGAGATTGACTCCCGAAGCCATGTATTGGTGCGAATGGATCCAAAATATTGGGTTGGGTGATAAAAGATCCTTGAAATCGAACCCGACCATACTTTTGGGACCCAAAACTTCAGTAATAATCTGATTATCAATGTCTTCAAGATGAACAGAACTATCACTAGAAGCAATCGCTTTGTACTCCGTCTTTTTTTCCTAATAAATAAATCACATAGTTAGGAACACAATATATATTAAAAAAACAAATGCAATATAACAATAGTCGCATTACAAGCAATGAATTAAACCATTAGAAAATAAACACTATAAATAACTAAAACAAGTCAAATCGTATTAAGTAAGCGTACCATAATTTCACCGACTTGAGAGTCATAGTAGATCCATCTTTCTTCTTATGTGTAATTTCAAAAGTTGAAGGCGTCCAACTTTTGACCGGACGAATCGTTCCTACAATATAGTAGTAAAAATATTATTTAATAGAAAGTTATACATATTTGAGAATATTAAAAATTAAAAATACCTCCGCCTCACCTACACATGCAAAACTTCTCGACTGGCCGTGTGAGTGAATTTTGTTGTTGCTTACCGCTTTTCCAACTCGTTCACGATCCTACGTTATAAAATTTTTAGTACGTAAATAGTAAATACTATAAACCAAAATAATTACAATAGTTTGGAAGTACGTCGTACCTCGCCTTTCTGAGAATGCCAAAATCTAACCGCATCTTCCCATTGGTACCTCAACATACCCGGCGGGACATTTTGCAATTTCTCATCGAGGGTTGTTTTTATCTTATAATAATTTTTCTTCAAAGTACTTTTATTGTCTCTCCATCTTTTTCCCAATGCCTTCTTTACATAAGCATCCGAGACCTCTAAAGCAAACCTCGCCTACAAAAAACACAAGTTAATAAAGTAAATATGAAAATTATGTAAGTTATTTATTATGAAAATTATGTAAGTTGTGTATTATGAAAATTATGCTATGTAAGTTATGTAAGTCATATAAGTTATGTATTATATAAGTTATGTAAGTTATTTATTATAAAAATTAAGTAAGTTATGTAATTTATGAATAATTAAAAAATGTAAGTTATGTAAGTTGTAAGTTATGTAAGTTATGTATAATATTAATTAATTAAGTTATGTAATTTATGTATTGCATTAATGTAAGTTATGTAATTTATGAATAATTAAAAAATGTAAGTTATGTAAGTTGTAAGTTATGTAAGTTATGTATAATATTAATTAATTAAGTTATGTAATTTATGTATAATATTAATTAATTAAGTTATGTAATTTATGTATAATATTAATGTAAGTTATGTAATTTATGTATAATATTAATGTAAGTTATGTAAGTTGTAAGTTATGTAAGTTATGTATAATATTAATTAATTAAGTTATGTAAGTTATGTATAATACTAATGTAAGTTATGTATTATATAATAACAATGTCGCTAACTTTTTTGCTTTTAAACTAATCTAATTTTACAAAATGTACTTTATAATTTTAAAGATATTTTTATCTCTTTATATCTTTTATATAAAATAGAAAATACACACATAGCTTTTAACATCTCTATTTTTCCATTTCAACTAGAACCTCATTTATTTTTATATTAATTTTTATAAATATAGTTGTTACATAATTTTATTTTTTATTCATATATGACACAATTTAATTATATTTATAATTCCGATATAATTATGATTTTAAAAGGAAATTTGAAAATTATCCATCGAGAACAGGGACTAGAACATTTGAACATAGCTTTTTCTCATAGTTTTGGTCCTTCTATTATACTTAAATTTAAAATTTATTAGACTCAAGTTTAAAGTAACTTGGTTCTTTATTTTTATAATGTTTCTAGTTAGTTCAAACAATTAACTAACAGTCAACTCCGTTAGTTAACTATTTTAATACAAAAAGTGGTAAACGAGTTTAATTAAGTTCAAACTCAAGTAACTCAATTATATCTTGAGTGAAGCTGGAACTTAAAAATAAATATTCGATCGAGTTCGAGCTTGACAGTATTGGCTAATTTGCTTTTAAACTAATCTTCCACTGAATTAGGGGTGGAAAGGTACATGTCTTACTCATTTGACAACAAAAGAAACACTACTTTCTGCAGTATATGTTTGCTGACTTTGTTTGCAGAGAAAAGACAAATCTAAATCTAATATAACAGCATAAAAACCCTAGATTCTAAAGTTGCATGCTTTTATTTTTTATTTCTACAAGTTTACCACTAAGGTCTTTTCATCATTTTCAAACTTATTTATCTTCAAAATTATTTCTACATGATTAACTGATGCTGATACATTACAACAGAAGAATGAAAATTTACCTTCCACGCTAAAGAATAGACGACTTATGCAGCGAAAGAGGCAGCAAGCTAGCGGGAAGAAATTAACTGCATATGACCAATGAATTTTGTCATATAAACAAATAAGATGTTTCATTAATGAAATGCACTGGATTAAGCATTTCTATATTATTTGACTGCATATGACCAATGAATTTTGTCATCTAACTATATATTCAACGTTGTTTTAGTGAGGGAGAGCTGAAGGAGGAGCAGGACCAGATTTTTTTTATTTTATTTCATTTAAGCTATATACATGTTTTAATTATGCTATATTTTTGGTGATACAACACGAAACCAAATTTCCAATAATTTCGGTCAAGACTTGACTGAAAACGTGGCTTCTACGTCTCTCAAGTCAAATTTAACAACATCATAAATGATAGGCCCTAACATTAATTTCAATTAATTAACTACTTCATACTATAGGAATCAATTTATAGTTAAAAAATTTCTGAGAAGAACCTATCAAATACAGGGGAGGTTAGGTCATTTGGCATGAAAATTTTAAATCTAAAGTTTGATATATTTAATTCAATTGGTGCTCTAAGAATTTAAAAACTGTAATTTCAAACATTATCTACTATTTCAATTTTGTATCCGTTTTATTAGTACCATATGATGGTTTCATATTAAATTTTTATTTCATGGTATAAGCTCAAGAAAAGCTTATATTAAACGCAAATTGAAGGTGTATATAATGCTCAAATTCTTCACTAATAGTGCCATCAAAGGATAATGACAAAACAACTATGCATATAAAACGCAGTTTAATTAATCCAGTACTACAAGCCTGCAAATCCTGTAATACAAACAGTTTCAAACTTATGAACCTTAATATTAACAAAATTATGAACAAATAGTATTACAAGCCTGCAAATTCATTTTCTTATTTACAACAGGATAGTCAAAATTATGAACAAAATTATGAAAAGTTTCAAACTTCTTTTTAAAATACAAACAGGAAATAAACAAATAATGAACTAAATCATGCAACGGGTATAGATAAAATTCTAAGAACAAATTCCCAATTTTTTCTGTCCAAAACACGATACTGAAAATTTGTCTAAAACCCATCAACAATTTGCGCATTCAGTTATCAATGAAGGTGTAAAACAATGTATGTGAGGTTGTAAGACAGACGGAACCAAGTGCAAAACTATTTCAGTCAAGGAGAGAAGGAGGAAAACCTTATCTTTTGTTGTACCCTAACGACGGCAGAGGACTGCGGTGGTACAGGACTGTGACGGACGACGGTTGATGAGCGGCAACAGAAGGGTCAATGAGCAATGTAGCAGAGATGGTTGGGGCGCAGCAGCCTAGGGTTCTAGAATTAGGGGATTTTTGGGGGAAAATCGGGGGCAATTTTGGGGAGAAATTTGGCGAGAATTTCGGCTAAGTGTTGGGAGTAATTGGGATGAAAGACACGAATTAAAAAATGACAGCGTCTTACCAGAATGAACTATTGCGGTGTTTTTAACATAGCGCCACTAATGCTGTTAATGTGGCAGATAAAACAACACCGTTTACTTAAAATCAGAAATTTTACGGCGTTTTCCACATAGCGCCGCTAAATCCAACCTTTAGTGGCGTTTCTACACTTGCGCCGCAAAAGCCATTCAATTCTCAAACAAAACTATACCGTTTTCACCAAATATTTAATAACTTTTTGCGGCGTTTTTGCTGAAAACGCCGCTAAATATCACATCTTTTATTTATTTATTTATTTCTTAATTGTATCTTTTATTAATTGTATCTTTTAATTACTTTTGACAATGATAATACAATAATAATAAAATTTATTAATTATTAAAATATTTGTACACTACTAAAAGTTTACTTTTATATACGTAATTAAATTTTAATATTTTAGACTAAATTGTTATAATTTTTCTTTTGCTTTTCTAGTTCTTATTTATTATTATACAAATACATAACGAATCAAGTATTATATTTTGGGATTTAACCCATTTTGATCTATTTTTAAAATATTAATTTATATTTATATTATTTTCATTTATATTAATCTAGAATATCCAAGATTAAACACAAAAGCGCTTAATTAATTGTTAAAAGCTAGCCCCAATCTGAAACCCTAAAATCATCAACCATATTATTTATCTGTAACCATCAAACCCCAAACTATAAACCACTATACTGTAAGCCTTAATTAATTGTAAATCCTAAACCCAAACTATAAACCCTTAACCCTAACTCCAAACCCCAAACCATAAAACTTAAACCCTAAACCCGTCAATTAACCATAAAACACCAAACCACCAAACCACAAAACCAAAACCACAATATATCGTAGACATTAACCGTAGATCTTAAACCCTAAATTAACCATAAACATTAAACCCATAAACCACAAACAACAACCACCAAATCATAAACTCTAAACTCTAAAGTTGGCCAAACCCCTAAAGTCTAAACCGTAAGTCATAAACCATAATCCTAAACCATATCTTTGGAAATTCGGGTGGCCAATGTGTTAGTTTAGTACAGAACATATATTTTATATTATTTAATTATTTAATATAGGTGTGTTACAACGTGGCATGGATCCCAGTAACATTAAAATGTTATTCTTTAATTAGTTTTCAAATAGTAGTATATATATATCTTTAAACCTTGAACATCAAACCTTCAATCCCTAGCCCAAAATAAAAAATAGTATATATACCATAAACCCTAAAACTCTATAGCAAAAATAAATCCTAAAATAATGGAAAAATAAATTAAGTTTCTTGCAGCGTTTTTAATATAAAGCGCCGCTAAAAGTTACTCTATAGCAGCGTTTCTAAATAAGCGCCGCTAATGAATCTATACGTGAAGAGGAAACGATGCGTTTTGGTCAAATTTTTTGCGGCGCTTAAGCAGAAGCGCCACTAAAAGCTGATCTATAGCGGCGTTTATGGGTAAGCGCCACTAAAGGCGCTATAGCTCAAGACGAAACGTTGAGTTTCGGTTTACAATTTTTCGGCGTTTGTTAGTTAAACACCACTATTTATGGGATATAGCGGCGTTTTCTGGTAAGCGCCACTAATGCCTTTATACGTCAAACCCGAACAATGCGTTTTGTTCAAAATATTTGCGGCGATTCAAGAATAGCGCCACGAAAAGCTGATATATAGCAGCGTTTTCAGCTAAGCGCCGCTAAAGGCGCTATAGCTCAAGACGAAACGTTGCGTTTCGGTTTCAAAAGTTCCGGCGTTTTTCGTTTATGCGCCGCTAATAGCGGGCTATAGCGGCGTTTTACACAAGCGCCACTATTGGCTCTATGCCTCATTTCCAAACGCTGCGTTTTGATTCACATATTTTGTGGCGCTTGTACTATAGCGCCGCTAATTCTGTGCTTCAGCGGCGTTTTTACAGAAGCGCCACTAATTGTACTATACCTCAATATTGTACGCTGCGTATTGTTTAACATTTTTTGTGGCGCTTACAGACAAACGCCGCTAATTGTGCTCTATAGTGGCGTTTTTATAATGCGTCGCTACTACCACTATTCCTGAATATTAAATGATGCGTTTTGTCAGATTTATTACGGCGTTTTTGTTTTAAAACGCCACTAATGATGCTCTTTTGCGGCGTTTTCCTAGAAGCGCCACTATTGCGGGATCTTTACCGGCGTTTTAGGATTAATGCCGTGAATGCCTGATTTTTAGAGGCGTTTTACCTACAAACGCCACAAAAAATGCCGCTAAAGCCCTCTTTTGGTGTAGTGTCTATGTTTTGTTTTGGTCAAAATTTTTGAGCGTTTTGACTATTTCAATATGTTCCAACTCGTTTCGATCAATATCAGCTTGTACAACGGCATAACTGCCTGTACTGATTGCTACAAAATTTTGATCTTTTAAATAAACTTTCATATTTTTTATCTTAACCATTTTTATTTTTCTAAAATTAGATTTAAAATTAATACTTATTAAATTAAACTACTAGACCTAGTTAATAATTTTAAGACTTATATTTACACATATATTTATAAATATAATTGAGATACATTTTATGTATATATAATATATAATTTTTGAAAAATATAATTTATTAAGAAACTAAAAGTTAGATTAAATATATATGTAAAAAATATTTAAATGTATATATAATTGATCAATAAACTAAAAATTAAACCCTAAATATAGATATGAAAAGAATATTTAAAAATATTAATAAACCCTAAACAATATATCAAAATATACCGATACAAATACATAACAATACAAAGATAAAAACGATATGCCAACTGGTACCGTCTTGACTACCAAATCGGACCAAAATCTAACCATAAGCAAGTCAGGAAGTTAATGCCGGCCACTGCTGGTCTAAAGAAGATGAAGATTCTTTTGATGGAGTGAAATTTAAAGATGAGGTAAGACCCTTCCAGCAAATGTCGGGCTGATTTTGTTCGAACTAGTACCACCCCATGCATTCGATGACGAGATTCAATTGAATGTCGAGAAATCAATTCAAAGCCCTCGCTGAAATCGAGGTGTTCATATATCGGGTTGGAATAGTTGTATAATATTAATATGTTTTATATTTATTTAAGTTTGATTTAGTTTAAAATATGAGTTTAAAATTTTGTGTAAGTTTATTTATATTTGTAAATGACTAGTTCAAATCCATTTTAGTTTCGTCCATTTTATTTTTTTAAATATATTATTTTTAATTTTATATTTAATATTTAATATTTTTTGTTTTTTTTTTTGAATAATCTTATTATAGGTTTTGATCATATCTTTTTTTTTTACATAATACCTATAACTACCCATAGCTCTTCCTCAACCCATAAATAAGAGGATAATGCGTTTCAGCGCATTCGAACTCACGTCTTCCTGCATTAGCAATAAAATCCATGACAGTCGAGTTAAGAATCAATTAGTCTGTTATTAAAATTTAGATTTAGACAACTTGACATTTTTTTTAATATTTACATAGTAT
The DNA here is from genome assembly GCF_025698545.1 of Gossypium raimondii. Taxonomy (NCBI): domain Eukaryota; kingdom Viridiplantae; phylum Streptophyta; class Magnoliopsida; order Malvales; family Malvaceae; genus Gossypium; species Gossypium raimondii. The sequence goes on from NC_068574.1 coordinate 52,853,542, forward strand.
TGTATTTTATATATATAATTTACATAATATATATAAATAAAATATAAAATATACTACAAAAATATAAAATGGGTTAGGCTTACGTATTCGATATTGAACCTAAGCTTAGTCCATATTTTAAATGAGCTTAATTTGTTACCCAAACCTATTTTTTGTGCCTCGTACTTTTGTTCAAACTCTCTCATATTTTAAATAGACCTTCGAAATTGAACAAATAACCTTACCTAAAAATAGGTCTACTTTGAGGTTTGTCAAAAATTCTACTTATCCCCTTATTATTTGAAAAGTCTCACTTAAACCACAAGGTATGGTAAAAAAATACACTACCTCCCTAAAGTACATTTATAAAATGAAATTTAAATAATAATAATAATTTTACCCTTCATTAGTTAACTATTATTCTACTTAATTTTGCTATTTCAATCATTATATTCAATAATTTTAACTAAAAATATTAAAATCTAATCAATTATATTTTTATTTTAAATATATTGTAATTTTTTATTAATATATAAATATGCTTAAGCTTTCTTTTAGAAGTTGCACCATACAATTATTATTGCAATTACAAAGAATATATTTAAACAACTATAACTAAAATTAATCATTATAAAACTCCATCGAACTAATAACAAAAGTATATCTAGACCTAGACCAGAATATACTATGTAGAACTCATATATGGTAAAACATAAACCATAACAAATATGAGTTGAGAACCCAAATATGATTTCTATAGAGTGAAACCCTAACTTAGGATTTTAAAATTCTCAATCCTTTAACCTTGTCTTTAAGTTAAGGCTTGATTGAATGTAAGTTTAAAAAAAATTAATATTAATGATAATTATATTTTGTTATTTTTTATTTCTACCTTCTGTTTATATTTAATAACTTTTTTATGTAAATACATATTAAATATATAAATTTTAATTTAATTATAGATACAATTTTGAGATGAATTCTGTCTGTCTTTTGTTTTATTTATACTTTTATATTTTAATAAAAAATTCTAATTAAGTCTATTTTTAAAATTTTTCCACCTCAGGTAACCCTATGCTTAATTCATCCCATCTATTTTGTTGTTTCAATAATTTTTATGCTGTGTTCTTTTTTTTTCGAAAAATATTGGCACAATTTTCATTTACTGTTCATGATTCTGGTTTGAAAATTTACAGATCCATTAAATACAGATCCCCAAACCTATCTAAATCTAGCCATTGATACAAGCCATACCGGCCATCTTCAACAGAAGGAGAAAAGGTGCAGGGACAGGATCATAATGATTTTTAGTGGGTGAGGGATGACCAGCGGTTGGTGGTATCTACCAATGAATATGGTGAACAAGAGATATTGATGGGATGATATTAATTATTGAGGTTGGATATTATAACGATGAGTTTAAAATTAATGGTGAAATTTGTATTTAAATTTAAATATAGTAATTGTGACAAGATAATAATGAAAAATGACTATTAAAGATATTAATTGAAAATGTGTATATATAATACATAATTAAAATTATTAATATTTAATATTGTTTTTGAATAAGTCGATGTCAGTCGCTTCAAGATCAAGAAGTAGGCTGCGGAAAGCATTGTGTGGTGGTAGCAACAAGCAGAGGAAGAAGACATTGACGGTGGAGGAGGTGCGGTTAGTGGCAACACTGTAGTCTTCTGTCAATGATAAAGTGTTTTTGGCTTTTTTAAGAAACGGTTATTGGTCCCGACAACTAGAGCATGCCGGATTTTTTTTTTCAAAAACCACACCGGTGCCGGCAATGTGAACGCCAACACTAGGAAATAAAAAAAATCATATATATTTTTTAAAATTCGAATCGGTGCCAGCAACGTGAATGCCTAAACCAAAACAAGCAAAAAATCAAATTTTTTTAAGTTTGAACTAGTGTTGGCATTGTGAATGCCGGCAACTATTAAAATATTATTTTTTTCTTTTTTATTTAAAATCATAGAATACTAGTATTTTTAAAGTGTATTTAAAAAAAATACATATTGGTGCCGACGAACACAGTGCCGGCATTGTGAATGCCAACACCTATTAAAATATTAATTTTTTTCTTTTTTATTTAAAATCCTGAAATACTAGTATTTTTAAAGTGTATTTGAAAATAAATACATATTGGTGTCGGCGAACACAGTGCCGACACAAAAAATCATTTTTTATAGACCAGGCAATCATCGAAAAATCATCACGGGATGATGCAAGGTGGTGCCAGCGGTGAGATGGCCGACACCAACATATATTCTAAACAAACAAGTTATTTTCATACAAAACTTTACACTTTGATCATTTTTATAAATAATCAATTTTTTTAGGTCAGCTTTGACAAAGCCCCCCTTCTTTAGCTTGTTCTGCCACTACCTAAAGCTATGGCATTAAAAGGAAGCCTAAATCTCAAATTAGTCTCTTTTAAAAATATTAGTGCAATTTAATCCCTATTAATTTCGAAAGTGAGAAACTAAGGACATTTAATCATAACGTTAATATTTTTTGTCAAATTTACATAAATTTGACTGGTATAATAACAAATTTAGCTGCCATTGTTTACACATTCTATCAATTTGGTCATGACTTAACAAATTTAGCCTGCAATATTTTTGTAAATGTGTAAATGTTAAGCCTAATGTTAGAATTGAGTGACCCGAATCCTTATTAAAATAAAATACAGTGGTAAAATAAAATAAAAGTAAAATCCATATAGAACTACACTTCTTTTATTATATTTTAGTATAAGGTTTTTTAAACCTTATTAAACTCCATCTATTTGATATTGATTAGAATAGGGTGTTTCAATCCTACTACACTCTTATTAGAATATGGTTTTACAAGCCTATAAATAGACATAGTCTACTTCTCTTGTAATCATTTGAATTCGACATACTGAATTATCTTCTCCTCTGCCCGTGGTTTTTTCCTAAAAGGGTTTCTACGTAAAATCTGTGTGTTCTTTACTTTTCTTTCTCTTTTCTTTGCGATACATTGTCATTATCAACGTTCTGTTTTTCACAAATTGGTATTAGAGCTTCCAGGTTTTTCATCTCAATTATGGTAATTGCATCTTTGAAGTGTAAAATTTCGCTGTTGGATCTTAGCACCAGATTCGCGTTGATAAAGATGCAGGCAGTTCTTGCGCATATGGACTTAGAGGATGCTCTGCTAGGGATAGATAAGACGCCTTCAACATTGATGGAGGAAGAGAAGAGGCTTAAAGATCAAAAGGCATTAACACAATTATATCTTCATTTGTCTAACAAAATTTTACAAGATGTGATGAAAGAGAAGACCACTGTTACATTATGGAAGAGGCTGGAACAAATATGTATGTCGAAAACTTTAACCAACAAGCTGCATATGAAGCAGCGTCTTTATGCTTATCGTTTAGAGGAAGGTGCGTCTGTGCACGAACACTTAACAATGTTTAAAGAAATTCTCTCAAACTTGTAGACTATGAAGGTTCAGTATGATAAGGAAGATCTAGGGTTGATTTTACTTTGTTCGTTGCCTCTGTCTTATTCAAACTTTAAAGACACAGTTTTATATAGTTGCGAGTCTCTCACAGTTGATAAAGTTTATGATTCTTTGACCGCGTATGATAAGATGAAACATCTTGTGGTTAAACCCGACTCTTAGGGAAAGGGCCTAATTATTCGTAGGAGACAAGATCAGAATGCTGATGATAATCGTGGAACGAAATCCTTGCGGTAAATCTAAAGGTAGATCGAAGTCTTCAAACAGAGGTAAAACTTGTAACTTTTACAAGAAGAAATGAATCATTAAATCCGAGTGCTATAAGCTACAGAACAAGATCAAAAGTGAAAACAACCAGAAAATTTCGGTGAAGCTGATGTTGTAGAAGACTACAGCGATGGTGAAGTTCTAGTCGCTTCAGTCAACAATTCTAAAGTGAGTAAGGAGTGGATCTTTGATTTGGGCTGCACCTTCTGTAACAGTCCAGTTTAAACCCTAGTCGGATAGTGGTTTTAGGATCACAAATTCAAGTTAGAAAAATATTTTAATATTATTTTTGGTGTCTATAGCATGTTAATTTATATGTGTGAAAATTTCGTGTGAAAATTTTATCATTTGTGTGCTCGATTTTATAAAAGGACTTAATCGCGTAAAATGCAAAAGTGGCTAGCTAATTGTTAAACTGCTATTTTGCTATGGATTTTATAATGTGGGGTCTTTATGTTGATATTTAGCCATTAGAATTATGCATGGACAAATTTGGACAACCATTATAAAGTTTATAATTAAATACTTAAGGTTAAAATAGTAAAAAGTAAAGTAATATGTAATAAAATAAAATAAAACATGTTAATGGATGATTCATTCATCCTTATTGCCGAAACTTGAAAGAAAAATAAATAAAATAAGTAAGCTAGGGTTTGGCCATTGCTATCTTTGATTAAGGTATGTTAGTTGATCGATTTTTGATAATTTTTACGTTTTTAAAATCGTTGCTTCGTGTTTTAGCTAGCCCATGCTTTAATTTTTGGTATTGATGATGAATTTGAGATTTTCAATTGATGATATCTTGTGATTTTTGTTGTTTTATGATGAAAAATAAATCTTTGATGTTTGATTATCATGTTTAATTAAGTGATTTTTGATAAAAATACAAATTAGGGATTTATTTGTGAAATTAGAAAATTTAAGGGCTTAAATGTGAAATAAATGGGCTACTAGGGGCCCTAGGAAGATTCGGCTAAGGCATGGTTTTGATGAATTTTGTGTATTTTGTGATTTTATGAAATAGGTACTAAATTGTGAAAAATGTGAATTTTAGGGGCTAAAGTGCAAATTGCCCAAATTTTGTGTTTGTGGTTTAAATTGAATGAAATGTGTTATTAAATAGCTAAAGTTGAATTTATCTAGATCAAGAACAAAAGAAAACGAAATTAGAACGGGAGAAGTCGAAAGTGGTCGAATAGTCGATTCCATTCGTTTGTCTTCGTCTGAGGTAAGTTTGTAAGTAAATAATTGATGTTAAATTTAATGTATTTATTTTATACATAGTAGAATTGAAATGTATATATGTGTAACAGCCCGATTTTGATCCTAATCGGAACGATGGTTTTGGGACCATGAATCTGAGTCAAGAAAAATAAAAATAATATTTTAAAATTATTTTTGGTGTTTATAATGTGTGAATTAGTATGTGCTAAAATTTCATTAAAAAATTTTATCATTTAGATGTTCGATTTAATAAAAGGGCTTAATCGCGTAAAATGAAAATTTGGTGGTTTAATGTGCAAGGGCCGAATTGCATTTGTCTTTTTAACATGGAGTGTTTTAAGTTGAAAATTGGCCATAATTTAAGTTAGTGGACGGTTTTGACTTATTTATATAAAGGTTTTATATTTATTATTAAAGGTTAATTAAGTAAATGATTTAATATATTATATGTTATAATATAATAAAATGAAAGTGGTCATTCATTTTTGTCCATTAACTAGCCGAAAATACTAAGAAAAAAATAATAAGAAGAGGTTCATACATTCGGCCATTGTTGAAGCTAATTCGAGGTTAGTTTTGTTTCTGTTTTTGATAATTTTTACGTTTTTGAGATCGTTGCTTCGAATACTACCTGACCCATGCTTCAATTTCTGATTTTGATGAATATTTTGAGTTATGCCATTGATGAATAATTGTGTTTTGTGATGTTTGATGATGAATTATTGAAGATATGTTTTGGGTTAGTATGTTTTGTATTGGAAATTTTGATGAATTTGAGTAATTAGGGCTAAATTACAAAAATAATAAATTGAGGGACTAAAATGTGAAATAAATGAATTTTGTGGGCTTGTATGGGCATAATGAATATATGCCAAAGCTTGGTATGTGTAAATTTTGTATGTTTTGTGTTTTATGCAAATTGGACTAAATTGTAAAAAGTATAAAATGTCAGGGGTAAAATAGTAATTTGATCATTTATGTGTTTTGGATTAAATTGAATGAAATTGTGTTTAAATGAGCTTAATTTGAAATTGTATAGATCAAGAACAAAAGAAATCAGACTTGGATCGGGGAAAAAAATAGTAGTTGAATAGTCATTCTATATACCGTCGATATCCGAGGTAAGTCTATAAGCAAATATATATTGTTTATTTTAATTAAATATGAATTTTATATGCTGAAATGAAATATGTGAAATTATACATGTGTTAACCAAATGAAAATAAGCTTGGAAGCTATGTTTATGAATTCGTTTCGACTGAGTTACGACATCCGAAAGCCCCGAACGAACCTTAGGAATAGCTAGGATACATATGTCATGACATAGGATTTTCGATATGTGTTCTCGTGTAGGACCACGTCTGGGACGATGGCATCGATATATGTGATTACGTGTAAGACCATGTCTAGGACATTGGCATCGTATTTGATTCGTGTAAGACCCTGTCCGGGACAGTGGCATCGATATGAGATGGCATGTAAGACCACGTCTGGGACGTTGGCATTGTTCGATATATGTGATTATCCGAGTATCCTATTAAATTTCGAATGGTTCAACGGGCAATGATAAGTTGTGATCGAAGGTGTAAAACGAGCTAGAACGATCAAGTATGAGTTATTTGACTACCTATTTAAAAATAAGGTAAGTTGGCCAGTTGGTTTGTGATACAAATTATATAAGTTACTAATGTGAACATATGTACATTGGTTAAGCATATTCGGCCATGTGTTTTGTATATGCATATGATGTTATATTTTGATTCAAAATTATATGTATATGTGTGTAAATATATATTCGGATATATAATGATGTTATGTCTTTGAATTGAATGACACTTTGAATATATATATATATATATATACATTCGGTTAAGATAAGATTTACTTAAGAAAACACATGTTTTATATGAAACGTTAAGCTTGAGGTTAAATGTGATTATGCTAGTATAATTTAATTTGGTTAAAATGAGTTGATAATGTAGTTTATATTCGGTCAAAATTGATATGTAATAATGAGGTTAAAAATGAGAACGCACATGTGAATGACATTATATATATATATTCGCCAAATGTTAAACTTATGTGTATTCGATTAAATATGGATTTGATTTATAGAATGTGTTTGATAAATGTATTTTTCGATTATGGAAATGGATATGAATATTGAAAACATTATTTGATTTTGTTGTAACTAATTAAATGTTGTTAAGTTATTTAATTGCTCATGACTTACTAAGCTGTCATAGCTTACTCTGTGTGTTTTTCCTATATTTTTAGAGCTCCAAATACTTGCTCGGGTTGGAAGTCGTTGGAGTCGTCATCACACTATCCGGTTATCGCTTCGGTAAATTATAACTTTGATTTTTTGGTTATGTGGCATGTATAGGCTAGTTTTAATTTAGTTGTTGTATATATATTCAGCCATGCAAAAATTGCTTGATCTAATGCTAATGATCCAAGGTTTAAGTAATTTTGGTCATAGTAAAGGCATGTGGTATGCTTGGTATATGAATTTGGTAAGACGTAATGATATATATATATATGGTTTATAATTATTTTATTTTGGTAAGCTTGATATGGATGAGGGATGTGTTATGGTTGTGGTTTGTTAATGATGCTAATGATAGTGATTTTCATCATGTATTAGCTTAATTTGTAAGTATGAATTATGGTCTAATTTGTGTGATGGAATGGTATTGAGATTTGACTTGATTAAATAGGTAAAATACGATATATATATATATATATATTTAAGATGAAATAATGGTTATTTATATTTATGTGATGTAAATATAGGTGATGGTCATAATCTAGTTTGTGATTCGACATTAGTGATCAAATCATGTAGTTAAGTACTTAGTTATATGAAAATTTTGAATTTGGTTGTATTCATTATGTGTGGACTATGTTATGCTATGAATATCTAGTAAATTGAAATGGTTAATTTGAGTAAATTTGTAATGGCATGAGTACATTGGTGAAATGGATTGAAAATGGAAATTGATATATTATTATATATATTTAGTTGATGAAATGTAAACAAATGCATATATGTCTTTGATAAGTTATTTGATAATTCGGTATGTAAAGGATTAATGGTTTTAATGTTCGAATTAAAAAAAACAAATGTGCTTATTTGATAAGGTTAAATGCATTTGTGGCTAAGATGTTTATATGCTAAACTTGACTATTTGATGAAATTGATTATGCTGCATTTTCTAATGGACAATAAGCCGAGCGATATAGATTGTTTGGTTTTATGCACATGAATAGAAGTATGAATTAATATGTTTGATATTTAGCTTAAGAAGTAAAAAAAAAAATGCTTGGATGTCTTAATGTATGCGCATGGAATTTGTAATGTGATGAGTCATCTTATAATTTGATTTTTGAATTATAGGAGTAAGAAGTATATATGTTTCGAATGGTGGGATTTTAAAGCATGTGTAATATGACTATTTCGAGCCGTGTTTTATATGGTAATGCCTTGTAACCTTATTTCGGTAACGGATACGGGTTATGAGTGTTACAATATGTATACTATAATGTCGAATTGTATTTAACATAAGATGATTAATTACGAGTTTAATTTGATTGATTTACGACATCCGAAAGACTTACGAACCACAGGACTGCTGAAATGTGATATTGTGTAAGACTATGTCTGGGACGTTGGCATTGATTTGAGATTTACGTGTAAGATCATGTCTGGGACATTGGCGTCGTATATAATTACGTGTAAGACCCTGTCTGGGATAGTGGCATCGTTATTTGATTACATGTAAGACCACATCTGGGACATTGGCATTGTACGAGCTTTTTGAGCCGTTCGAGTATCTTTTCTTTGAATTCGAATGGTATAACGGGAAATTATATGGCAAAACCGAATGTGGGTTTGAATTAAGCAATTGAGGTATGTTTGAGTTATACGAAATTGAAATTAAAGGTAAGTATTATGTATAACATGAAAAGATGAATTAATCATATAAATATGAGTATATAACATAAAAAATGAATTAATCATATAAATATGAGTATATATGCATGTGTACAAGATTAGTAGAATTCAGCCTACTTGTATAATTTATATGTGTTCTTTGATAACTATGTGCTTACAACTTACTAAGCTATTTAAGCTTATTGTTTGTCTGTTCATTCATTGTTTTATAGATTCTAGAAGCTAGTTACGAGCTCGGGGATCGTCAAAGAAATCCGTCACACTATCGAACTCTATCTCGGTATTTTGAAAGCTCGAAATTTTGAACATATGGCATGTATAGGCTAGCATTTGTTTTGTGTAGTCATGAAGTGCGTCTATATTTAGCCATGCAAAAATGGCTTAATCTTGATTTTAATACTTATGTGTATTCGGTTATGATAACAATTTAATAGGAAAGTATATTCCGTGGTATATATATGTGAGGTATTTAGTTATATAGCTTGAATATAATGTTAAAGTTTGTGTATATATGGTTAGAATTTGAATCTAATTTGAAAGTATGAGATATGGAACAATTTTTAATGGTGGATAGTTGTATAACTTAGCTTAACATTGAAGTAATGATAGATATGTATTAGATGAATTTTAATTATGCAAAAATTCGATTGCTAATTGTAAGAAATGGACATGATCTATAACGGTTTGGTTGATTGTTTTATTTTGGATTTAAATGACAAAAGGGAGGTTTGATTTGGATATGTAATGGTTAAGTATGCTTATAATATATACTTGAATGATTGAATTTTAGGTGCAATTCAAGATAAAAATGGCATGAATTATTTTGGAGGTTGGATGTGATGACCGAATATGTGGTATGGGTTTGGTTTTGTGTATGTATCTTAAGCATGTGAATTAGGTATAAATTAGATGTTATAAGTGTATAATATGGTTCAAGTTGTCATGGTCATATGCGCACAAAATGGTAGTGAGAAAATAGGTACATTTTTGTGATATAATTTGATGTACTTGCAAATTCGGTTATAGATAGGTAACTTGAAACTATGTATATATGCTTATATGTCATGGTTGCTAATGTATGGATTGTTGGCTAATATTAGTTAGTCTAATTGTGCATGAATTAGGTATAGTCGACTCATGGTAATAATTATCCGATTTGAGGAATGAATAAATGGCATTAAGTGTACACAAATTTTGTTTGGATGGTTCATATAGTTGCGGTTAAATGAGAAATAAAAATTTATTTTTTTATGAAATATGCTTGATCATATTATAGAGTGGTTAATTCCGCAATTGCTTTTCGACCTTAAGTCGTGTATAAGCCTGTATGGAACCATGAACTAAAGTGTTTAAATTATGTTAAATACTTTGAATACTATTGAGATTTTGTTGTGCATATGATTCGATTAATATGTTTTGTAAAGCATGTGTATATATTGAATAGATTTGAGACATGTCTAGTTAATTGAAAATGTGATTATTTTCATGGTATGGATTCAAGTAAATTTTCTGAGGTATTGATCTGTATTAGTAATATGAATTAATGTATGATTAACCTTTAATTAGCTATATGCTTTATATATATATGAATATGACTTGCATAAATGTTCGTATCTATATTTGAGTTTGGTAATACCTCATGACCCTAGTCCGGCGATGGATATGGGTTAGGGGTGTTACACCTTCCACATGAGTCCCAATCGGGATTGGTTTACAACTTACAAAACAATGTCTGAATGTATTGTGTTGATAAGAAATAATGCTTCGTGTAAAATCATAGGTGTTAGAATGATTAAAGTTAAGATGTTTGATGGAGTTGTCAGAACATTTAGTGGCATGCGACATGTTCCAGAATTGAAGAGAATTTTAATTTCATTGAGTACTTTTGATTCAAAATGGTACAAATACATAGCTGAAAGTGGGGTTTTGAAAATTTCCAAAGGTTCCCTCGTTGTGATGAAAGGGCAGAAAAAGACTGCCAAGTTATATGTTTTGCAGGGTTCTACTGTTATTGGTGATGTAGCTATCGTTTCCTCTTCCTTGTCAGATGATGATATTACTAGACTTTGGCATATGTGCCTAGGGCATATAAGTGAGAATAGCATGACGGAATTGGGTAAAAGATGACTTCTTGATGGGTAAGGAATTTGCGAACTAAAGTTTTGTGAGCACTACATTTTTGGGAAGCAAAGGAGAGTTTGATTAACCAAAGGAATCCATAAAATGAAGGGAACATTGGAGTATTTTCATTCTGTTTTGTGGGGGCTATCCAAAGTGCCTTCGGGAGGTGGATCTAATTATATGCTAACACTTATTGATGAATTTTCCAGAAAAGTTTAGGCATTTTTCTTGAAGCAGAAAAGCGATGTGTTTTTTGCATTTAAGTCTAGGAAAACTATGATTGAAAAATAGACGGGAAAACAAATAAAACACCTTCGTACAGATAATGGCTTAGAGTTCTGTTCTGATGAGTTTAATGAACTATGTAAGTTAGAAGGGATCGTGAGACACTTGACATTTCGTCATACTCCACAACAAAACGGCATTGCAGAATGAATGAACAAAATGATCATGGAGAAAGTTCAATGTATGTTGTCAAATGCTAACTTACCGAAGTCGTTTTGGGCTGAAGCAAACTCTACTACATGTTTTTTTGTCAATCGATCTTCATCCATTGCCATTGAGAAAAAGACTCCACAAGAGGTATGGTCTGGTAATCCTGCTGATTATTCTAATTTAAAGATCTTTGGGTGTCCTGCGTATGCTAATGGTGATAATAGAAAATTGGAGCCGAGATCCATTAAATGTGTTTTTCTTAGTTATACAACTAGTGTAAAAGGGTATAAGTTATGATGTCTTGAAAATAGAAAAGTTGTGATTAGTAGAGATGTTGTTTTTGATGAAACTGTTATGCTACCTAACTTATCTCTTAAAGACTCTTCCAATAAAGAAAATCAAAAGCAGGTGGAGCATTAGATTAATCCAAAATCTACAACAGAGTCGACTCCTTAAGTCGGTACAAAAATTTAGAATAGAGTTGCTTATTCACCACAATTCTCTACCGCTAAAAACAAAACTAGAAGAGAGATTAAACCTCCAAAGAAATATGTTGAGGCTAATCTAGTTGCTTATACTTTAAATGTGGTTGAAGATATAGATGGAAACCAAGAGCCATCTAATTACTCTGAGGCGGTTAGCTGTAAAGACTAAAAAAAATGGATGTTTGCTATACAATAGGAGATGGAATCACTCCACAAAAGCAAAATATGGGATCTTGTGAAACTTCCTAAATGAAAAAATATTTTTCATTGTAAATGGGTATTTAAAAAGAAAGAAGGGACTCTAGGAGTTGAAGAACCCAGATATAAAGTAAGGCTTGCTGTAAAGGGACTTCACAGATGTGTTCTCCCTAGTTGTGAAGCATAGTTCGATTCAAGCTTTGCTTTGTATTGTGGTCATGCATGATTTGAAGCTTGAGTAGTTAGATATAAAACTGCATTTTTTCATGAAAAACTTCAAGAGGATATTTACATGCAACAACCAGAGGGTTTTACAGTCTAAAAAAAGAAGACTATGTTTGCTTGCTGAAAAAGTCCCTTTACGGTTTGAAACAATCACCAAGACAGTGGTACAAGAGGTTTGATTCCTTTATGACTTCTCATGATTTCAAAAGAAGTAGCTTTGATAGTTGTGTTTACTTTAAGAAAAAAAGTGATGGTTCTTTTGTCTATCTACTCCTTTATGTTGATGACATGTTGATAGCAGCGAAAGATAAATGAGAGATAAGAAAGGTCAAAGCCCAACTAAGTGAAGAATTTAAGATGAAATATTTGGGACCAGCAAAGAAGATACTTGGTATGAAGATTCTCAGAATAGAAAAGCAAGTAAAGTGTACCTAAGTCAGAAGGGGTAGATTGAGAAAGTTCTTTGCAGGTTCAATATATAGAGTGCTAAACCTATTAGTACTCCTTTAGTAGCCCATTTCAGACTTTCATCAGCTTTATCTTCACAATCAAATGATGAGATTGAGTACATGTAACATGTTCCATATTCTAGTGTAGTGGGATCTCTCATGTATGCTATGGTTTGTTCATGTCCAGATTTATCATATGCAGTCAGTGCAGTTAGCAGATACATGGTGAATCCCGGTAAAGAACATTGGAAAGTAGTTCAGTGGATTTTAAGATACTTACGAGGTACTACTGATGTTTGCTTATTGGGAATGTTGATGTTGATTTTGCTGAAGACCTTGATAGAAGAAGATCTCTCACAGGTTATGTCTTTACAATCAGAGGTTGTGCAATCAGTTGGAAAACCACTTTACAAACTATAGTCGCTTTGTCTACCACTGAAGCTGAGTACATGGTGATTACTGAGGCTTGTAAAAAATCCATTTGGTTGAAGGGACTTTTTAGCGAACTCAATGAAGACCTTCAAAATGGTACAGTATGTTGTGATAGTCAAAGTTCCATTTTCCTTACAAAAGATCAAATGTTTCATGAGAGAACTAAGCACATTAATGTTCGGTATCATTTTGTTCGTGATATTATTGCTCGTGCTGATATTGTTGTGAGTAAAATTAGATACTCATGAAAATCCTACAGATATGATGACTAAGTCACTTCCCATAACGAAGTTTGAGCATTGCTTAGACTTGGTTGGTGTTCATTGTTGAAGTTAAACCCTTAAGGTGTTTTATGGAAGACGTGGAGAACTTGTTCGTTGAGAGTTTTATCAATGAAGAACTTGTTCATTGAGAATTCGTGTCAAGGTGGAGATTGTTAAATTGACTAACCTGAATCCTTATTAAAATAAAATACAATGGTAAAATAAAATAAAAGTAAAACCCATATAGAATTACATAAAATAAAAGTAAAACCCATATAGAATTACACTTCTTTTATTTTATTTTAGAATAATGTTTTTTAAACCTTATTAAACTCCATCTATTTGATATGATTAGAATAAGGTGTTTCAATCTTACTACACTCCTTTTATTAGAATATGATTTTACAAGCCTATAAATAGACATAGTCTACTCCTCTTGTAATCATTCGAATTCGACATAGTGAACTATCTTCTCCTCTACCCATGGTTTTTTTCCCGAAAGGGTTTCCACGTAAAATTTGTGTGTTCTTTATTTTTCTTTCTCTTTTCTTTGCGATACATTGTCATTACTGACATTCTATTTTTCACAGTTAATTTTGATGAACTTTTAGAATCAAGACAAAATTAACAAAATATGTAAACATCAAATGCTAAATTTGTTATTATACCTATCAAACTTATGCACAATTGACGAAAGACATTAACATCATGATTAATTGTTTTAATTGCTCACTTTCAAAATTGATAGAGTATTGCTCCAAATTTTTTGAAATGGACTAATTTACTTAATTTCAAAATTGACAGTACTAGAGAAGTTTTTGCCAAAAAGTTCATATGTCCACTTTGTTTTTTTATTACTATTTTCCATTATTTAATATAAAGGTTTTTTTATGAAATATATAAGGGTTTTTTATTTAACATATATTTGTGTCAATTGTACTTTGTTTGGTGTTAATGTTGTTCACAACAAGATAATCATTTCTACCTATATTATTATTTAAGCATATAATTGAATAGGTATCATGAATTAATTTCATATAAATTGGTTAGTAATATTATTAAAAAATTTATATAATTTAAATAAGTTATTTTATTATGAGATTTTTTCTTTTCCTTATTTTTTAAGAAACAATAATAAAGTTGCAAATATTACGATTTTAACCCATAATACCAACATTTATAAAATCTTTACCACTTCAACCGAAGATTTATTTTGTTATTTTTGTATAGTTCAAATTTATTACAAAAAAAATATTTCACCCACTTTGTGTGTGTATCTCTACTATTATTAAAGCCTTGACTGAATTTAGTGTCATGAATCAAGTGACACCAGCTCGGTTGAGGAAACTATCAAAATAACCTTATACATTTTAATTAAGTTATACTATTACGATGATATTTTTGTCTTTTTCTTGTCTCTACCATTATTAAAGCCTTGATTGAGTTTGATGTAATGAGTCAAGTACCACTAATTCAATTGAAAAAATTACGAAAATAACCGTACACATTTCAAATAGGT
Organism: Gossypium raimondii; assembly: GCF_025698545.1. Lineage (NCBI taxonomy): Eukaryota > Viridiplantae > Streptophyta > Magnoliopsida > Malvales > Malvaceae > Gossypium > Gossypium raimondii. The sequence continues at coordinate 52,868,604 of NC_068574.1, forward strand.
TATATTATAACGAGCTTATTTTTGTTAAATAAAACCAATAAAAATTACAAATATTGAGATTTGACCCATGCCATCTAGAAACAATAAAACCTCAACTTTACCATTACAACCAAACTTTACCATAATATTGTATATTATTTCTAAACACAAATTTATGTTCTAAATACGTGGTTTCCACACACAAATGATTGTGATAAAATTGTTAATATATATTATATTTATTTGTATATTTAGGCATATATTTAAGAATATATTAAATATTTTTCTTATTCCTACATGACTACTGCGGTATAAATGTTATGTATTCTCTTGAAGTCTGGGAATAAGATTGAAAGGGATTACCCTATTATTGTCATGGTATCAAGAGCTTAGGTTCTCCTTTTATTTATTTTTTTCTTCTCCAAGTCATTTGCTTTTTATCTTTTATTTTTCCCGCGACGTGACAGTGTCAGCCTTCGAGTTGGTTATTACCCGCCTTTTAACACAATTTTCTCCTCCGTACTAAATAGCTAGTGATGATTCTACTTCTCCACCACCACCTAAAATTGAACCTAACTCTCTATTTTTCTTTAACGTTCAAGATCCACCTAATGATTTTATTACTCCTCAAGATCTAATCTCTATATTTATAAATCTCTTCCTTTTTCGTGATAAATGGTTAAATTAAGTTTGAAATACCTAATCAATTTAATTCTGTAACACAATACGGTAAATGTTCATAACATATTTAATTATCAAAGGTACATTCAAACAAATTAGTAATTTATTCAAATTTTGGATGATTATATTTTATTTAGAAACCAAAATTTTGATAAAATGTTCTACTTGGGTGTTCTAACTTAATAGCACGTATATTTGAATTAATGCGAAAGGTTTGATTTGACATAATTTTTATTAGATTGATTTATTGTTTAGAGATAATGTATATATCTTAAAAATTAAAGTTTTTAGGTACCAATAAAATTTTGTCACATCATTAAATTTTAAAGATATGAAATTATATTATACTCATTCATAGCGAAATTATTTTATGGACTATTCCCATCACATTATTCATGGTCCCTTTCCAATTATTTAATAACATTTAAACAATTTTTTCTATTTTATTGACACATAATTCTGGTAAATTTTTTACCCTAAACCCCAAATCCCAAATACTGAACCCTTAACCCAAAACCTAGAATCTTAAACCCTCAACCCGAACACATAACCCCATACCCTTGAACCATGAACCAACCCTGAATCCTAAACTCGTAACATGTAACCCCAAACCCCAAACCCCAAACCCCAAACCCTTAACCCTTGAACCCGAACCTTGAACCTCAAACCCATAACCTTGAACCCTAAACTTCAATCTTAAACCCCCGAACCAAAAATCCAAACCCAAACCCAAACTCGAACCCTGAATCTTAAATCATGAACCCAAACCTTGAACCACAAGATTTGAGATTGTCAATGACATGAAAAAAATTGCACAAAAACTACTCTCTTTTTTTAAATTTGGTTGCACAAAAATAAAAAAAAAATTAACTTATGAGAAAAATAAACAAGATGATTAAATTTTGTAAAAGAATAAAAGATGTTTGTTTATAATTTAAAAATTAATTATGTTAAGTAATTTAATTAAGGTTCAATTAAGTTGGAGAAGATATTAAATATAGATGGGTGTATAATAATACTTTGCTATCTTTAAAATTTAATGACATAGCATTATTTTATTAGTGCCTAAAAATTATACTTTTTAAGATGATACTAATATAATTTATTTCTCAGAATATATAATATTATTTATTTGAAATATGTTTTGTGAATTTTAATTAGTTTTGTACCATAAAAACTTTACATCAATTAATTAAGGTTGTATTACCAAAAGAAGAAAAACTATACCAAAATAAATATATTATTTTCAATGATGTCATTAACAGTGGAGGAAGATGAAGGAACTAAATCAGTGACGACGTTTCTGAGGGTAAAAATCATGATAAAATTTTCTTGTTCGAATAAAAGATGACGGAGTGGAGACGGTGGAGACATCATAGAGGGCGGAGCTACGAAAATTTGTTGTCTTTTTCTTTTCCTAAGCATAAAAAATTAAAACTTTATGAGTATAATAATGGTGTTAATTAAAATTTTTTAATTTTTAAAGGGACTAAAAAATAAATTTTCCTTTTTTTGCATGTCCAATCAACAACCCGTTAAGATTTTAATGGCTGAATGACCATTTTAATCAATCTATCTAATGACAATTAGAGTGACCAAAATAGAAATAATGTTATTTTAGAAGTGCCCTAATCTTTTTATCTTCAAAAAGAGTTTCTTTCACATCCAATGTCAACTTTGCTCCATTTTTATGTGGATCTCTTTTCCTTTTTCCTTTTTTCTTTTTTTATATGTGCATTAAATAAATAATTCATTTGTATTTTACTTGCCACTTGTTGTGTAGCATTATTCTTTTTAACTATCAATATCACATCATCATATTATAAAATAATAATGGATTCCGTATCAATAAGTTAAAAAAAATTTAAATACCAACTAGTTCACTACAAAAAAAAGTTTCATTTACCAGCAGCCAAAAATCGGTCACTATATGCACATCCAATATATACCTAAAGTATCTATACCGATGGTCAAAATAAATACCCGACGGAATATAAGCCGCTGCTATAAACATTTAGCGACGTTACATTTTCCGTCAATATACACCTCCTAGCTATATTGACAGCCTGTCCATCAATAAAGATACTGCCAGCTATTTCAATTTCGCCATTTATAAATAATACATTTTATTGACGATTTTATTACCGTCATATTACTATATGATTTTGCGACGGTCATTCTGTCAACAAATTCTATTTAGAGTTTTTATATTTTTATAATCTGCTGTCAGTATGAGGCTATTACCTGTCACTAAAAGTCCAAAAATATACAACCTCTCCCAATAGTTTACGTAAGTACAAATTGTAATTACAAATATAATTGAAAAATACTAAAAGGTATCAAATTTCTAAACAAAGCTATCCATTATAACTATTATACTCGGTCGTTGAAGAATTCAAGCAAAGCACAGAGCTAACATGAAAAGACAAATTATATATATATCCACAAAATTTAAAGCATTGATCAACCAAATATGTCAATGAACAAATAACATTTGTTAAACTAGTAAACTAATATTCAGAAAGAGATAGAAATCTGAATGACTACACAGAGCTCCCTTTAGAAAATAAATAATTTGTCAAGAACCTGCATCATGTCAAGAAATTAAACCCCATGATTAAAAAAAAGTCATGTTTGAAATTCAGATTATACATCATTTTACTAAGACAAATAGCCTCTAAACAACAAATGCTATGCTAAAATAGAAATTTCTCAATAAAAGGGGAAGAAAATAGGCAAGGTTTTACTGATTGAGTCTTAGTTCGATTGGCATGGGCATTGTTGCCAATGCAGGAGGACATGGGTTCGAGTACACTAAAGTGCATTATCCTCCTATTTATGAGTTGGGGAGGGGCTATGGGTAGTTCTAGACATTATTTCAAAAAGAGCCAGATATGATGATCAGTGCTTATTTGTTTTTGTTTTGACCGATAATACTATATATAAATGGAAATAGAAAAGTAAATATACAGTAAATAAAAGGCCACTTTATTTCAATAAAAGACTCATGCTTATAACGAGATTGTTAAAAAAAAGACAAAATTTTAAAAAGACATAAAGGTTGAGTTCATCTTAACAAAGAAAAATAAAAATTTGTCAATAATAAAGCAATCAATATGAAAGCTTAAAAGCCAGTTGTTCTTAGGCGGGACAGGGAACCGGGTTTGCAGTTGGTTGACAAGGATTATGTGTTGAGTTTTTTTTAATATTTGATATTTGAGTCGTAATTTCTTTTTCACCAAAAAAAAAAACTACAATATCCAAAAAGTAATTCACAGAAAAAAGAAATTAAAAAAGGAAAGAGAGAAGAAATTAAATGAAACACAAACCTTACATGGAATTGAGGTGAATTAAATGAACCACTTAACTTTCTCACTTTTTCTAAGCAAGACTCTATGCTTTATAGTACCCAAATAAATGTATAAGGGCTAAAGTAAAAAAGTGATAAAGTTCAAGACTCTTTTGTTACATTAGTCTTCCAAAGAACAACAATAAATATAAAACTAATATTTGAAATAAAAGAGAAATAAATTAGCTTTGGATATGGAAGGGCGTAATGAACCTTGCACATATGTATTATATATATTAAAACAGATGAGCATGTTCATTGATGAACATCATAAAAAGAATTTTAATATGAAAAAAATTAATATGCAATAAAATAATAAATTTTCTTTGGTAAAAAGTCTTGTTCCATTTATAGTATTATCAGCCTTAATGATTAATTATAACTTAGAGTTTAACCCCATCAAGGTCTATAGACCGAATGTTTCAAACGTTTGAATGCCTCTGGTAATGAGCATTGTCACACACCAACTTAATAATCCATATATATATATATATATATATACATACTCCCATCAAGTAAATAATGCAGGGAGAAAACGGATAGTGACCTTAATGGTTTGATCCTTGGCAGCTGCCAACACCCAATTCCCATTCTGGTTCCAACTGACACAAAGTACTGTATTTTTATGGTCATGACAGCAAAAGACTTGCATTACTTCTCAAAATAATTAAAATGGTTAGCATTTCTATGAGTTTCACCAAGATATTTACTCACAACGAGCAAAGCTCTCTCCTGTCTTAGCATCCCAAAGTTTCACAATGTTGTCTTTTCCACCTAAAGAGAAGCCAAGCATGACATTAGAATGACAACTTGCAAAATGATCATGCAGAGGTTGAGGAGGAAGTGGTTGTAATGTACTTATAAGGAGAAACAATTTTAAAAGTTTATTATTTTAGCAGATTATTATTTCCAATTAGCCTAATTAGACTCCAAACACTTTGAATTCAAAATAATAACCAAAAGGCTATGTTTATCAAGCGAAAAATTCTTACCCCAGTTTCTTCCTTGACTTCTCGTACAGCTCCTTTAAAATCTCCTTTGATCGCCAAACCAAACAAGAGTGCATTAATTGGAAGACATCGCTTTGATTTAGTTCACTCAACCACCAAGGGAAGAATGCTCTTTTATAAAATAAAACTGAAAAACAGAAAATTTACCTTGTTAGGAGACAACCACTGGATCCATGGGTACCAAAGAATTCTTCATGAGAGATGACTTCAACGGACAAACTAAGAAGGTGATGATTGATTAGGGTTTGGATGGGAACTAAGAAAAAACTGAAAAAAACATAAGGGAGTTCTCGACGAATGAAGTATATACATTAGACTTTTTACAGACGGATTTAGGATAGGTGTTAATATATTTGACTCTATTCTGACGGTTAATAATTGTTGTCTGTATAACCTCTTTTACTGACGGATTTGCCCGTCACTTTATGTCCCTGTCAGTAAATGGGAATTTTTTAATAGTTATAAGTGATCAAGTTTAAAAAATATATTTTTTATTAACTCAAAATATATCCTTTACTTTTTTTTATACATATTACAAATTTGAGGAGTGAAATCACATACCCTTTACTTCTATATATAGTTTATAGATTAAACATTTTCCCAGAAGGTAAATTAAAGAGAAAAGTAAGGAAAAAAATGAGTTCACTCGTGAATCCGTTGAGTTCGTCGTTCGCCATGTCCGAAGAAGAAGAGGCATTCGGCTATGCTATGTATTTACGATGCAGCGGTATATTTCCTTACGTTTTGGATGCCGCAATCCAACTCGGTGTTTTCGATATATTAGCGAAAGCAGGTCCCCATGCCAAGCTTTCTTCCAACCACATCGCTTCTGAGATTGGCACGAAGAATCCCGACGCCGCTTCCCTTCTCGATCGCATGCTTAAGCTCCTTGCCTGCTATAATTTAGTCACCGGCGCCAGTTATGGAGAAGATGGTGAAAGACTCTATGAGCTTACTTTGGCCGGTAAAATTTTTGTTAATGACGAAAATAGGGGAACTTTGGCATTGGATGCATTTTCTATGAAAAAGATCCAGGTTGATGTCTGGTACGTTGAGTTATTGTCTAATCTGATTTTACTTTTTCTTTTGTCATAACTATTTCATCAAACTGTGTTTAATAGATATGATTTATATAGGTCACGCTTGAAAGATCTTGTCCTTGAAGGTGGCAATCTGTTTGAGAAAGTGCATGGCATGCCCTTTTATCAATTTAAGAGCTTAAACCCAGAATATGATAAGAGTTTTGACACCGCAATGATAAATCTTTCGAAGATATCAGTGAAGAAAATACTTGAGAAATACCATGGATTCCAAGGTATTGCCACTTTGGTAGATGTTGGCGGTGGATATGGGGTTACCCTCAACATCATCATCTCCAAATATCCTACCATTAAAGGCATTAATTATGACTTGCCTCATGTTGTACAGCAAGCCTCATCTTTCCCAGGTAATTATATAACCCAACTTTAAACTCTAAATAAGTATAATTACAACAATTGTCTGGCAATTAAGTAGGCTCGTAAGTTGATCTTTGATATCATGCAGGCATTGAGCATGTAGGAGGAGATATGTTCTCAACTGTTCCCAAAGCAGATACCATAATGATGAAGGTAGATATGCATGGTTATATAGGAGTTAGATGGATTCAAAACTTTACGATTGTATCAATTTTAATTTGTATGTGTGTTTTTGTAGGAAGTGCTTCACAATTGGGATGATGAGCATTGCTTAAAGCTCCTAAAAAACTGCTACGAAGCATTAGAAGAGAAAGGGAAAGTGATAGTAATAAGTCATATGATGGTTGAGGAAGCAGAGGCAAGCAATGGTGCTAAGCTTGTTTGTCAATTGGATCTTTATATGGGTACGCTATTTGGTGCAAAACAAAGGACTGCAAAACAGTTCGAGTCTATGGCCATGAATGCTGGGTTTTCAAGCTTTCAACTTAAGTGCCTTGCTTTCGATGCGATTGCTGTCATGGAATTCTATAAATGATGAATTATTATTATTATTATGGTTTAGGTTTGGAATTGGATTGATTTCCATGGTGATCTGATGTGTGTGTTTAGATTAATTAAATAAGTAATTATGGTTTCTTTTTATAATGTTATGAACGGAGTTATCGATGACGGGTCATTATCATTTTAATTAAATAACTACTTATGCCATGTCTCTTTCTCATCATGCTATTATAACCACTCCTTACGGTGTAAGTGTAGCTGTTAAGTACAACTGTACATAGGTTGTGCTAACAGTCCGTTCGAAAAGTGAGAGAGTTTGGATAAAAATATAGGTCTGAAAAATAGGTTTGAGCAAAAAAATAAGACCCGTTTAGAAAATGGGTCATACCCCAGGTAAGGCTTTTTTGGCCCGAGCACGGCCCGACATGAATATGCAAAAAAAAAAAACTACTCTTTTTTTTACTATTTTCTTGCTTTTTTTACTGTTTTATTGTTATTTTTTTCACTGTTTTGCTACCATTTCACTATTATATTGCTATTATTTTGTTGTTATTGTTTGGATATTGTATAACTATTGTTTTAATGTTACTATTTTAGAGGCATTTGCTTGTTAAGTTGTACCTATCTTAGTGTTATGTAAGTATATATATAATTTTAAATTTATTTTCAATTTGTTGAAAAAATATTTATTTTAATATTTTTAATATTTTTTATGTATTATATATTTTTTTAAAAATTAATAAGGGCGGGTCAGGCCCGAGCCTAGCAGATAGGCCTAAATTTTTGGTTGGGCTTGGCCCATGGACAGCTCTACTTTTAAGAGTTTTTTATGTAATATATTTTTTATGTTTGTTTTATGATCTATAAAGATGAATTTTTTCAAGGTTTGTGGCTGCCTTCTCAACAAAATCATCTCCAAGTTTGATCTTGTGTTCTCTCCTTAAGAGTGTAATGTGTGTTACTATTACGCCCAACACTTGCTAATATAGTTTTTTTTTATTTGCATTGATTTGACGAATTTCTATGTTGTGATAGTTTCATTTATTATTATAAGGTAAAATAAGTTAAAAATATGTTATAAAATCACTTTAAAATTGAATTGAAAATAGTGAAAACTGTTATAAAATAAAGAATAAAGAGAGTAAAGAACAAGAGAACCAAGAGAACAAAAGAAAAGTAATTATTTCATTGGCTTCTAAAAAATTCTATTTATAGACATAAGAAGTATGAATGAAATAAAATTCTACTAATTGACATTAGAGTTCTAAAGCATATCAAATTTCTTATTTTAATAGACATCCACTTTATAATAATAAAATATTCATAACACTGCCCATTAGATGTCCACCGATAAAAAATTTGCCTCATTAAAGCCTTACTAAGATAAAAATAATAAAAAAAACTGTGGGAAAAAAATTCTTAGTGAAGGAAAAATAGTGCACATATATATAATACACCTTAAATGCTACCTCATTTAAAACCTTACTAGAAAAATCCAATGGGACAAAATTTTGATTGAAGGAAAAATAGTACTACATCGTGTATTTACTCCTCCTCAGGGCACATCACATGTACTACATCGTGTATTTACTCCCCCTCAGGGCATATCACATGTTATCTTATACTTTACATATTTCAATCGTGAATACTAGCTTTTCAAATGATTATTTGAACGAGTTTGATAAATGTTTATATCACCATTCTTTTGAAAGTCATTAGTGAGAAAGAATTTTTGGGAAATATATTTTAATCTCTACAGGAGTTCCAATAATAATCATAACAAACTTTGATCATGACCCTTCTACAATAACACATGTGTTCAAATTAAATTAATAAATATTTATACAAATGTATTGAGCAATTTCAGTGAATTTCTATATGCTCCTAGGATTTTAAATCATTTAAGGATTTTAATATAAATATTCATTATTTAGTGGCTCATATAAAATTTGTAACAACAAGCACTAGATGCATATTAAATATTTCATAAACGGCAAACTAAAAAGATATCTAAAAGTTATTTCATAAAGGAGTCTTAAATTAATTTTGTATTATGAAATATTAACATATTTCATTTCCACATTGACCATAAGGTAACAATATATGAGCTACTTTGGAGCCTTAAATTAATTTTGTACCACAAAAAATTGGTGTGTTCTCTACCAAACCAGAAAAATGGTTTTTATCCCCGAGGATATATAGTATGCATTGTTATATTGTCTAATGGCATATGTTTCCTTCTGATAAGTGCTAAAAGTAATATGTTTTAATCCCGTTCTTAATGCATTTTTGAGTGATTATTCGATGTAAATAGTAAATTTTATGCTCCTAATCCTTTAAATTCATGTTTTGATACTGAGGAGAGCATTTGGGAGTGAAATGATTGGTTTCTCAAGGTTACATTAAAAGTCAGCATAAGATAACACTTCCATGAGAATCTTGGTGCAAATCAAAGTCTTCAACTATAGAAAGTGACATTACTTGTTTCGTAAGTAACCAATCTTAATATGCAAGAAACCAATCTTCAAGTCTGCAATTTCAACTCAATTTATCTTCTTGTTTTGGGCTTTCCTCGTCCAAATATCTTCAAAGTAAATAGCCCAATGCTTTTGTTTTAAAATTTGCTAACTCTTCAAATAGGTAAGTATGACAATGAAACAACGCTTGGAGTTGTAGTCACTATTTCAACCACTGAAACAACCATAGAATGAACATGGGCTTCAAATGTGTCAACAATTATAAAATATCTTACTTCTTTTTCTAAGAAATTTTGTTAATTTATAAAGTATTATGTTATTGGTTTTACAAAATAAATTTGATTATAACATATTCTTACGCTTTCATCTAAGAAATTTTGTTAATTCGTAAGGTATTTTTGTATTGGTTTTACAAAACAAAATTTGGTTCTAAAATTTTGTTACACTAATCCTAAGAAACTTTATTATTTTGTATGAAATTTGGTTTTAAGAAAATATCTTACGCTTTGTTCTAAGAAATTTTTTATTTTTGTAATGTATTTTATCTTTTATCTTTACTAAACAAAATTTGGGTATAAGATTCTAAGAAGTTTTGTTATTTTATAAAAAAAAAATTGATTATAACAAAATACATTAGGTTTTGTTCTAAAAGATATTTTTTTTGTAAGGTATTTTGTTATTATCTTTACTAAATAAAATTTTATTATAATAAAATATCTTACCATTTTGCTAAGAAATTTTGTTATTTCATAAGGTATTTTGCCATGAGTTTTTTAAAAGAAAAATTTAACACCGCAATGACAAATCTTTCGAAGATAATAGTGAAGAAAATACTCGAGAAATACCATGGATTCCAAGGTATTACCACTTTGGTAGACGTTGGGGGCGGATACGGGGGTTACTCTCAACATCATCATCTCCAAATATCCTTCCATTAAAGGCATTAACTATGACTTGCCTCATGTTGTACAACAAGCCCCATCTTTCCCTGGTAATTATATAACCCTACTTTAAACTCATGTGAGTTGATTTAAGTTGGCTCGTAAGTTGGTCTTTGATATCATGCAGGCATTGAGCATGTAGGAGGAGATATGTTCTCAACTGTTCCCAAAGCAGATACCATAATGATGAAGGTAGATATGCATGGTTATATAGGAGTTAGATGGATTCAAAACTTTACGATTGTATCTATTTTAATTTGTTTGTGCTTTTGTAGGAAGTTCTTCACAATTGGGATGATGAGCATTGCTTAAAACTCCTAAAAAGCTGCTCTGAAGCATTAGAAGAGAAAGGAAAGTGATAGTAATAAGTTTCATTATGGTTGAGGAAGCAGAGGCAAGTAATGCAACCAAGTTTATTTCTCAATTGGATCTCTATATGGCTACGCAATTTGGTGGAAAGCAAAGGACTGAAAAGCAGTTAAAGTCCATGGCCATGGATCTTTGGGTTTTCAAGCTTTCAACTCAAGTGCCTTGTTTTCAATGTGGTTCTTGTCATGGAATTCTATAAATGATGAATTTAATTAGTACAATATTATTATTGTTATTAGGTTTGGAATTTAATGGGTAAAACCTATGCTTTCCTCGCCATACTTAGGTCTATAAATCCCACTAAGGGGATAGGGCCCCGTGGACATACCTTAAAGCTTTTGTAGTAGTCCACAAAAATGTAGTAATTGTCTAGCCTCCTTTTCTTGGGTGGCGCACTCAAAAGTGCTACAAATAATCTGTTCTCTTTGTTTCTTGGGAGGCCCCATCTGTTTCATCTCTATTTCTATAGAAGATTCAACCTCCTTTCTATGGTTGTTGTAACACTCCATACTTGGTCCGATTACTAAACCCGAGTTATAAGGTGCTACATGTAAATACAGAATATTTGATTACATTTCATAGTCCAAATATCAACTCCATATCAATTTATTCATATATAATCATATACGACACACAATTCATTTGTTTCGGGTTTATATCGAACTTACGAAAGATTAAAACCAACCTGATATTAATCAATGATTAAATTGAAACAAAAATAGAAAGATAGGAAAATTTTACAAACAGGGGTCACACGCCCGTGGCCCCTGACTGTGTGAAGAGATTGTGGCTGTGTGGAATGGGTTACATGACCGTGTGAATAGCCATGTACACTAATCAAGGCCGTGTGGGTCAAAAGTGCAAATATTAAAAAATATGTCACATGGCCATGTCACCGAGCCATGCAACAGACTGTGATCATGTGCACAAAAATCACCTAAAATTTTACAGATCACATGATTGTGCTATATACCCGTGTATGACACATTGTCGTGTGTTAGGCTATGTGTACTTGGAAATACATTTCAATGCAAGCTTTGTTCGAGATGTGACCCAAATTCATGATAAAATAAAATACATATGGCAAAATAGGGGGATTTACGAGGGCGTAGGCCGAGGGCCGAATAGAAGTCTACTTCCTCTGTTTGATGTTGATTAGAATAATGTGTTTTAACCTTACTACATTACTTCTATTTGACTTTGATTAGGATATGATTTTACAAACCTATAAATAGATGTAGTCTACTCCTTTTGTAATTATTCGATTTTGACATAGTGAATTATCTTATCCTCTGCCCATGGGTTTTTCCCGAAAGGGTTTCCACGTAAAAATCTGTGTGTTCTTTATTTTTCCTTCGTTGCCATTATCGTTATTCTATTTTTCACAAGCTTAACAATCCAAATTCACTTATGTCACAAGCAACCGTTTATACCATACTTCAACCAATTCAAAGACATCAATTTCATGACAATAACATCATTTATATCACCACCTAAGTGCTTAACCAATATGCCACATTTGACACCTCAATCCGATAATTCAAACTCAAACAAAGATTCATATTCTAACCAGTCCAATATGTCTTTCAAGGCACCTCAAAACAAGTAGCATAACATACATCTTTTTACCATTTCAAGTACCTTAGAACCATGATTCAATATCAAGCATATAAACAAGCACAAAACCATACCAAAACCATTTAACCTACTAATCACATATAATTCTTTTACTAACTTATCTCAAACATATTACCTTATCAATATAAAATCCAAACACCAAACAAATCAACCAGACAACATTGCCATCAATTATATATACAAACATATATATAAGTTCTCAAAATGCAAATAAGATCAGAGTTAAGCAATGTTTAACCAAAGACTCCTTAGGTACATGCCATGACCTAAAAGTAAACTATCACCATTCTTGAGTGCAAGATTGTCGCTGGATGCTGAAGTTGACGATTGAATCAAAAGTACCTAGTCTCACAAGATCTGAAAACAAAATCGCATAATCGAGTATAACTCGGTGGTACTTCTATAATCCAATAATTGAAATATAATATGAATCATTTTAAATGCATAAGTTAAAATGAATAATGAAATGCAATTATCGTGTCATCTATATCAATATACATATTATTTGTTCTTTAACATATCTTACTATATAATACATAACAAACCACTTCAGATATAATTTGGCATCTCAATCTCCAATTTCATGTATTCATTGAGCATGTTTATCATTGTTCAATTCATTTCGCAAATAGTAATTTTATTTCACATTTTCTTCCATTAAACATCCATTTGCCATCTCAATATCAATCACCACATCTCAATTCATATCAATTTTATCATGATTTCATTTATCAAAACACATGGTAGCATCAATCATCTCAATATTTATATATTCAATTTTATACTTTTATAACTATACACAATTTTCACATTATTCAATCTAGTCCTCATGAGCATCAATCGATTAAAATCACTCCCAAAACATCTCATTGTCACAAAGTGTTTCACCTTATGTTCTTACCATATACAAACAAGTCAATATGCAGCAATTTACAAAGTAGTTCAGATTATAAAATACAAACTGTAATCTCCAACTATTTGTCGATAATTTTGTCTTTTCCTTACTTGCATCAAAGTACACTATTTTCCCATTCTAAATAGTTTAGTCCTTCATTGCTGAAATAAACATTTCATTAATTTCCATTCAATTCCATAGTATTTATTTCATACCATTAATCTATTGCCACCTGTTCAATATCTAATTTACATATAGATACTTCATATTTTTTAATTTAACCCTTTTGATGTCAAAACAATATTTAATAACAATTCGACTACAAAACAAAAAATATAACAAAAATATATTTTCAATTAATAAAGTAAGTCCCAAATGAACTTACCTAATTGGATCAACAAACAAATTGAAGCTTTAGGGATTAATCATCAATTTTGACTTTTCGTGATTATCTTTCGAGTAGCTCAAATCTCGATCTATATAACAATTTATTTCAATTTATCAATTCAAACATCTTAAAATAGCTTATTATAATCATATATTAATTCAATTTTATTTTCAGATTCTCCTAAAGTTTTGTATTTTATTCAATTTAGTCCCTAAAACCGAAATAACTATATCTTTCAAATTCAATCTTTGTTTTACAATCAGATTTCAATTCCATCCCTGAATAGCCCTCTAAATTCAATAATTATAGAAATTTCTTACTAATTTCAAAATATTTTCATTTTAGGCCCTATACACAAAATTAATCTTTTTTTACTTTAAAAATCAGTCTTATTTTACATCTAAGCTCGCCATGCAACCATTTTAACACCAAAAGCTTTAACATTCAACAATGGAAACGTCTCAAATCTCTAAAAGTTTTAAAAATCAACCCACAGGTTAGCTAGATTAAACTACAACGATATAAAAAACATAAAAATTACAAAAAAATAGACTAAAATCGACTTACCAATCAAAGGGTTAAAGCTTGAAAACCCAACTCCTATTTCTTTCTTTAAGCTATGACCATGGGAAGAAGGTGAAGAGAAAATGAATTGAATTTCTCTTTTTCTTCCCACTAATATGTTTGTTTTATTATTTATTTTAACACATAATAATAATTATATTAATAATATTTTAACACATAAAAACTTTAAAACAAGGCACTAACCGTCCATTATCTTAATAAAGTGGTCTAATTATCCCTTAGACCCTTGAAATTTTTTTAATTAAGCCATTTTAGCTAATAAAAATCATAGTGATTAACTTTTACAATTTTTGCGATTTTCGTCATTTTTCCTTAATTAACTATCCAAACAGTAAAATTTCTGGATCAAATTTCAAATTACCTATAAAAAAACTTTTTATATATTTAATAATAATATTTATGGACTCAATTTACAGAACGAAGGCTCAATACCTCATTTTCCAAAACCACTTAACTTTAAGGTCAAACCACTTGACTTTAACTAACTGTTCAATTAGCAAAACTCACTAGATCAAATTTTAATAAAACATTATAATCAACTCGGATATATTAATAAATAATAGTTATAGACTTAACCATCAGAGAATGGGGTTTCAAAACCATCGTTTTCAACACCATTGGAAATCGGGTCACTATAGTTATTTCCAACCATAATTGGCAGAGAAATGCAAAATAGAAAATGAAAATGTACACAAAAAGGTGAAATCTTACCCTAAATACCTTAACCTTGAAAGATAAAAGCAAGGATGAGGAACGAGTAGGGACGTGAGAGAGAGAGAGAGAGAGAGAGAGAGAGATGGGACACTTGAGTAATTTGAAGAACAATTGTAGGAAGAACACAAAAACACCTAGAAAGTTTGAAGTAACAAAATGGCCTGAAGGTTAAAGAAAATGTAACACCCCAAACCCAGCCTAGACATTATGGTCGAATTTGGCGATGTCACATGGAAAGGGATTTGAAGACAAGATTGTTGAGTTTAAAAAACTGTTACAGTAAGTTAACTTTTATTTAATTCAAAAAAAACTAGTTGATTTGTTTTAAAACTTGTCTCTTAGTGGAAACTTTTGTAAGCAATTAATTTAGGATAAATCGTTTCTATTTACGAAAAACCTTAGTTTTTAGAAAAAATTGTGTTTTGTGAAGTTGCAGTTTAAAAAAAAAATCCATAAAAAAATAGTATAAAGTCCCAAATTGAAAGCCAACCAGTCTATAGTCCAGAAGATACATCAAAAACCCCAAATAAGTAATAAATTCTAGGCATTAATGGAAAATAGTCTGAAATTTACATGTGGCCACCGTCGAGTCCTCCATTGCACCGACCCGTCAAGTCTGGGGATTACCTGTATAGATTAAATATAGAAAGGGTGAGTTTTTGCAAACTCAGTGTATAATCCCCACAGAAAACATGCATACAGTTAATCAACATAATTTAGTTAGATACAATTTGGGGCCTGTGCCCATCACAGAATCAGTTTGGGCCTTAGCCCGTTCGGATACAGTCTCAGAAATACATTAGGGCATTGGCCCATATCGGATACAGTAAATCAGAATCCTACCGACTAGCCTCTAAATAAGTATAATTACAACAATTGTCTGGCAATTAAGTAGGCTCGTAAGTTGATCTTTGATATCATGCAGGCATTGAGCATGTAGGAGGAGATATGTTCTCAACTGTTCCCAAAGCAGATACCATAATGATGAAGGTAGATATGCATGGTTATATAGGAGTTAGATGGATTCAAAACTTTACGATTGTATCTATTTTAATTTGTTTGTGTGTTTTTGTAGGAAGTGCTTCACAATTGGGATGACGAGCATTGCTTAAAACTCCTATATAGCCCGGCCAGAAAATATATTAAATATATATTTTTTATTTTTAAAATATACTAGTTTTAGTTTTATTTTTAAGTTTTAAGTTACAAAATGTTAGATTTTGTTACAACAATTAATACGATTAACAATTAATAATTTGATATAATTTGATAATTTTACTAACAATTAATACAATTAACAATTAATAATTTTACTAACAAAATGTTAGTAACAACTAATCGTATTAATTATTAATTAATTATTAATTATTAATTAATAATTCTGGCACGTTTGGTTCGCTGTAATGGAATAGAGGTGTAATGAAATAGAGGCGTAATGGAATACAGGCGTAATAGGTAATCCTTTTGTTTGGTTGAATGAAATGAAATAGAAGCGTAATAGTATTTTTGTATTTGGTTGAATGGAATGATGTTGTAATAGCATAAGGAAAAAAACTAAAATGACTAGAATACCCTTAGCAGAATTTTTTTAGGTAGATGATTTATTGTTATTGTTATTAAATTTTAATAAGATTATTAATATAAATAATAATTAATTTAATAATATTTTAAAATAATTATTATTAAATATAATTTAATAAAATTCTTAATATTAAATATTCTTATATGAATTTACTAAAATCATAATATATAATACTATAAAATATAATTTAAAATAATTATTATTAAATATAATTTAATAAAATATATAATTCCCCACGTTATTTGGAGATACAGGATACTGAAAGCGAATTAATTGTTTGACTAATCAAGGGACTAATTTTGTTTAGCCATAAAATACATCAATATATATATATTCATTTGATATAAATATGTTTGGATCATACATGAATTTGTATACACTATCAATCAATTAATTACAACTTGTTTAACACTCACCCATAAAATGTTTGGAAATTTCTTTTCTTGATTACATATAATAAGCTTAAACTTCTTTAAAATGGATGCGAACTCAAAAGGTCAAAATTGAAGATTATGGGGGACGCAAAGCACATCGACTACAAAAACCAACCAAATAATTTTAACCATTGATTTTCTAACACACTTGGACAAGGTTTTGTTACCCAGGGACGTAAGGTTCAAAGAGTGTTATCTAAGGATTTGGATCATACTGCATTACATCAGCCGCTCGTTCAAACTCTTCTCTTAGAACTTTAATGCTGAACTTGTCCACCACTCGACCAAGGTCATGAGATACCACAGAAGGATCCTCTATGCAGATTAAATGACGATCATTGCCAATTCTTCTTGTCCAATCTCTTTCTCCCTTACTGCACAAATGGAGTCATCAAATTAAAAACGTTTTTGTTTTGTAGAATTTATTTATTTTATCCCCACCTACAACTATTTAGTCCTTAGTTTATGCCAAAATTGTTTATAGCAGCTATTGATCACTTGCAAATTGCAAGCCATTCTAAAAGAGGGCACTCATGTTTCTCCCTGCTCAGAACTTACTACAGTAAATGGGATCTGTTAATAACATAATTCATTCACCACAAGATGCAACTAATACCCAAAGAAGGTATTTAAAATGAAACCAGATACATGCATCTTAACTTGTATTTATAAGTTCAGAAACCGTGAAAACATTTTATAAACCATGAAAACATCAGAATAATACATGCAGAGAAGTTTTGTCAATAGGAAGGAAGGTACTACAGGGGTGACTACTTCTCATAGCAATGATGGTTGGGCTGGTTGGGACGAAGCCTAGGATGATGGATATGATAATTTCAATAATGGCGCATCTAATAAAAGAAGTTGACCCAGTACCTCTCCATGCCTTTGTTCAACCTGACAAATTGTATCTAGAAATTTAAACTAGGTCAGGATTCCATCTAGAGAAACTGCTTCAAGAAAAACCGAATCAAGGTTTATGGATCAGGTACGCAGATAGTTCTTCTCTAAGTTCATCCTAATCATTTACACGTGGTTAAAATGCAGAAAAGCAAAAAAAGGTGAACTTTTTTTTGTATATATGATTGCGAAGGTACAGCAAAATTCACATTCAGTCCAGCCAAGTTATACAACAGAAATAAAACAAATTAGATAGATAACAGGCCTAGAACACACCTTCCCAAGCTGTGTCAACCCATCCCTAAACTTTGGAATCACCAAAACATGAACAGGAGCCTGCGGACTGATGTCTTTGAATGCTAAGACTTTATCATCTTCATACACGATGGTTGAAGGAATTTCCTTAGCTATGATCTTGTCAAATTTGGATGGGAAGGGAAAAAAGAATCAATAACCAGTACAATGATAAATAACAAAATCAATGTGACCCCGTTCTTCAATATCTCATAGAGAAGTTGTCAGCAGAACCAATTCTGTCTAAATTTTAGCAATACAAAATTACAAATAGCTTGCTTAAAACTCAAGTTATTCCCAAAGTTATGATTTTTTCCCCTAAACTCGTATTAAGAGGGAGATGAAATCCCAAACGGATATAGGTCCAACAACATAATACATAACAAATTCCAGGCTAGAACTGGAATGTGAATTCAAAGTAGGGTGTTAAGGATGATACATACATGGTTGGAGCTCCACTATCAGAATTGATTGCAGCTGCCTTTTTCGCAGCCTCTTCATCATGTGTAGGACTAGCACGACATAGATATCTACAAAGAGTGATTCGAAGGTATCAAGAAAGGCCAATAAAATTCAACATCTGAAATTTTTCTAGCTCTTCTTCACTTCTCTGGCTGGCTAGACTACTAAAAAAACCACGAATAGAACCCAATTAAACCTTCTTTCTACCCCCATTTCATTGATCAGCCAACTGACAACGAAAAGAATAATAGTAATCATCAATTGAATGCCGAAATAAGAGAACTTCCCAACCAAATAAAAAGAAAAGAAGTGATTTGGTGTTAGAAAATTGATGGAGGTGAGAGAATAAGAGAGTCGTGGTGAGGCTCTCACAATTGCAACAATCTTTCCAGTCGTTGCATAATTACTGTCCAAATCAAATACCCAGAATCAATACTTTATCAATCTGTCATTAACATTAACAAAATATAAACAGATAAAAGAGTACCGAAAAAGAGAGAAAGAGGTGAAAGCAGCCATAGGTTTGAGCGAAACAAAACAGCAGCCCTCAGAAGAGAAGATATGCGACGGACAAAGCTAAGGAAAATTGGAAATAAAAGGTGAAGAACGGAAGAAGTAGAAGGAGGAAAGTTACCTGGATGAAGAAGGAGAAGAAGATGAAGAACGGAAGAAGGAGGAGGAAAAAATAAAAATTACCTTTAAATATCTAGGTCTCCTCTGCAATCAATGGAAAAAAAGGGAAACGTGAGATGGTTGGAAACAAAGTTACAGAAGCAGAAGATGAAGCTGAGGCCAAAAATTGAAAAAGAAAATCAGAACAGAGAAGTAATAGCTAAACGCTGCTTTTGGAAGCGAATAGAAATCGGCTAATTTTAGTAATACACACCTAATGTAATAAGCCCGTAACACACCAAACATGCTGTAATATATTGAATAATTATTTTTTAATTAAGTTGTTTACTTGATTATGTCTAATGATCCAATTTTTATTTTATATTATTTACTTATGATTGGAATGGGTTTAATTTATAATGGTTCAAAAGTCGATATATATTGTATATTATTAAAATAATATTTTTAATTAATACTTGTATATGAATATACACATTTAATTAGTTTTATTTTTAATAAAATATTTCTAATTAATTCCTTCAATGTTAATCACCTTACAATTTTAATCAAGTTGTTTAACAAGTCTTGTAATTGCTCGAATATAATTTTCGAACTACCTCAACTTAAGAAATTCGATCCCAAATTCAAATTTTTCAAAATACCAATAAAAATCAACTTCTTACATCACCACTTGCAAAATATAACTATAAAAACATTACTATGGAGTAAACCACAAAAAAACAGAACATATAGTTCTCATAGACACCGAAACTTAAGCTAAATGATGAAGTATCATAATTGAGCCCATGATCCCTTAAATACTCATCATGGTCGATATAACTCCTCAAGGGAGCAACATCTATCACTCTATCGTCTAAGCTAATGCTTATAACAGAGGTATCAAACATCTTATTATATCCCTTACATTCACAACAAAGAATTCCAGCAAAACCAAAGTAACATGAATACAAACAAGCAAAATAGAAGGAATTCATTCAAACTTGTGCTTTAAAATTGTAGTGCACACTCACAGCTTCATAAAGTAAAAAAAAAAGAGGGAAAATCTTGAAAATAATACATTTTCCTTTCTGATAAGCTTGCAACCTTCAACAGGATCAAAACCAGGAGGCAGATTTTCACTTGGGATTGGCTCTATCTGCAGAATAGAAAAGTTCCATGGATTGTGATGCGCAAGTCCAGTATTACAATTGAAAAAAATAAGGTAAAATTGAAAAAACATGAAGCTGAAGATCTGTTGTTAATTGTGATGCACAAGTCCAGTATTACAATTTCAGGCATTATAAAATGTTTTGTAAAACTATCCAGGCACTCATACATTTGGCAGCACATGAAGCATAAGAAAGGAAACTCTATGAGAGGTTTACATGAAGCATGATTCACTCAGTAATACCATATATACGATGTCATAATAGGCAAATCATACATGATATATTTGTCACTAGATCTTACAGAAGTGAAACTAACATGCTAAAGCTGCCCATCGATTGATCCAAGCCCAAATTTACACCTAATTTCTAGTGAAACTGAGCTGAGACAATAACTACATCATAATCTAACACTATGCTCCAGCACCAGCAATTTCCATTGGATCAATATTGCAGATACCATAATTTTATTTGCACCAGCAGATACCATAATTGCACTTATAGATTCTAGAAACTCGTACTTCTTTTTTGCTTCAATATTCATTAGAGAATTTACCTGTTTTCCTTAAACCAAAAAGAAAAGTCACGAAATCGTGCATGAAATATAACGAGAATTGAACATAAATAAGCAGGGAGTTTCACAGCCGAAGTGAACATACTAAATTGAAGCGGGTTCTTTCAAAAGCAGATTTTGAATTCTCTAGTTACTTACGGGATCTTGGAAAGAATGCTCAAGATTTGCACCTAAAACATCTAATATTTGCACCTAATATTCAAGATTTCACCTAGTGGACTCGGAGGTATTTAAAATTTTATCAATGCAGATCTGAATAAGCTATCAGATACTGGAGACAACAGAATAGATACCTAAGCAGAAAAGACCAGATTGTGTAAACATTCCATCCAGGTAACTAGAAACATATTTTTTCATATTAAGGTGAGCAAAGAGAACGAATCAAGCACATAAGTTTTCAAGAAAAAGGCATAACATCAGGATATATAGTTCAAATACAAAAGAAGTACAATTATTACAAGCTAATGTGATATCAGATCTATAGTTCAATGATCAAGAGAAACATGTGTTCTCTTTCTTTCTGATGGTACGGAAACAGTTAAACATTTACCAAATAATGGACCAGGTTCAAAATGACAGAAAAGTGAGAGAACTAGTGAAAGACAAAGAGGATACTATACGAATATCATCTCTCACCCTTCTTTAAAACAAGTACAATAATTACATCCTATCTAAAGACTCCGTTATGAAGAGTCACTTTCATCTTAAAGAGATGATCGATCAGCTGGTATTTTTGTATGACTGACCTGTAACAAACATGTGGGAAGTCAATAATTAAGGAAGAGCATACCTCTTTTAGCACAGCAACAACATCTCCCGGTGTGTTCTTCTTCAAAGACACGAACTTTTCACGTGCCTGGCAGTACAGAGCATTTAGGAAAAAGCTTTATCTACTAAAAAAATCAAGGAATGTTGGAACAATGGCAGCAGCAAAATAAGAGAACAGAACATGAAGCAAGGTGCAAGAAAATTTTTACTTGCTCACAAACGTGCAGCAAGGGAGCTTATGGCTGATAGCTCATTCAGCTCATTCATTCAACTAGAAAAACAACATATATATATAGTCAAATACATCACCAAATACTACCTACTACCACTAGTTTTACTTTGAAACAAGTAAAACTTAACTTGCACACAAGCTGATTATGTCAATCAGCACCTAAAAACATCAAAACAATACCAACTTAGTTCATTTTCAACTAAGTAGCTTAACAAAGAAACTAAAGAGAAAACCTTGCTGTTACAGCAAGTATACGTGCTGCAGCATGTCATTAAGCTGCATGCACTTCAAACAGCAGCATGGTTGGCCAATTTCAACAAGGAACATGATGCTTTTAATGCTTTTATTATGCTTACTTGGCGATTTTTCATTACATTTTAGAGGAAAAGCAGCTAATATTTAAGACTAATATAAATCCATCCGCATAATTTTTGAATTCACAGCACTTGTATCAGTAAATCCACTTGAGAACATTGAAGTTAATAAACTAGCAACTAGTCTTTTTCCATTACATCATAATCTATAAGTGCACTTTAAACTGATAATTAATAGAACTATGGTATCTGCAACTGGCTATTATCATATAATAAAATGATAAAATTAATCATGGGGAATCCTTTTGTGAGATGCATTAGAATTTTATTTGCACTAAAAGATTGCTAGGAATGTTCACAGTCCAAGATGAATAAGATAGCTATTCATGCTAAAACAGTTGAGGAGGAGTAAATACACGATGTAGTACTAAAACAGCTAAAACAGCTATCTTATTCATCTTGGACTGGGAACATTCCTAGCAATCTTTTAGTGCAAAAGGATTCCCCATGATTAATTTTATCTTTTAATGCAGATGTTCGATCTCTGGTTAGTAGGTTGTTTTCTTACGGCGAGTGTAGTACACTTTTTGGCTATGCGTAATACGTTAGCTAATCTTTGGCACCCACTGGCTGGGATTCAGATCTTAGACCTAGGAGAGAAACGTTTTCTGTTCAAATTCTCCCATCGGCTGGATTTTGAAAGAGTGATTAAAGGAGCGCCCTGGATGTTTAATAAACATCTGTTGGTGGTCCACCGGTTAGTAGAAAATGAAGATCCAATGCAGGTTTCTCTAATTTATTCCTTTTTTTGGGTTCAAATACATGATTTGTCGTCGGGATATTTTTCTGAAAATGTTGCGAAGCAGTTGGGGAATTTTATTGGTAGCTTTGAAAAATATGACACGAAGTAGATTAGTAAGGGCTTCAAACAGTATTTGGGCATCAAGGTTAGATTGGACGTGCGAGTTCCTCTGAAGCGCAGGAAGAAAATTCATATTTCGCTTTAGAACTGCTTTTATGTGAAATTTTAGCAGGAAAAGCATACTCTATTTTGTTTCTTATGTAGTTGCCTCGGGCATGGGGATAGTTTTTGTCCGGCACGATTGCATAGAGATTTTCAGAGTCGGATTTGGGATGGGATATGACAATTAAAACACCGATAAGAAGAGAATATGTTGAAAAGAGTGTGTGGCTTCAGGACCTGAATGGGGAGTTTGCAAGACATGTATCAAGATTCAAGGATGGGGAGTTCCGATGCCAGATCTTAGGCAAAAAATCAATCGAGTTTTAAGGATAAACCTCGAAGGATATCTAATGAATGAAGTTGTAAAAAGGGAGGGCTTCTCTAATGGGTGGGGTCAAGACACAATGGAGGAAGATTTAGAGGAAAATCCTATCAAGAGGCTGAATGGTGAAAAAAGGCAAAGAAAAAACTCACCTACGGTTAGTGTTTCTGTGTTAACGGATTCTTTGGGAGTTACTGATAAGCAGATACAGGTTTATCAAGAAGAATTATCAACGGTCGATAGTGGGCAAACTGTCTAGCAGCAATGAAACTAATGTGTTGGAATGTTTCCAGATTGAGGTATTTCGCAAGCTAAAAGGAGGGTTCAGCAAATGCTAAAACTTTATCATCCCCAAATTGTCTTCTTTATGGAGACTAAGGGTGAGTTTGGATGGGCGGTGCGTTTACCTGCGGTTAGTGTAAAAACAGTGGTGGCGGTGAGATTAGATACTATAGGGATACTATAGCGTGAGAGAAAAAGTAAGCTAAACGTACCGCACCGCACCCAATCGCCCATCCAAACCCACCCTATGCAAATAGAATGAAGAAAGCACAGAGGCGGTGGGGTTTTTCTAGTGGTATCGATGTTTTGGAAGAGGGTACTAAGGGAGGACTTAGTTTGAGTTGGCAGTCAGAAATTTCAGTCAATTTAAGAAGTTTCTTGATGAACCATATGACGTAAAGATTGATTGGGAGGAGGGGAGGATGATAGGATTCTATGGACATCCTGACTCTAGACTCAGACCGGAGTCTTGGGAACTACTAAAAATGTTGGGACAGGATCAAAGTTTGCATTAGTTGTGGGGATTTTAATCAGATTCTTTACTCATTCAAAAAGTGGGGGAATTGCTAAGAGAGGAAGGACGTATGGAGGTTTTTCAAAATAGACTGAGTGATTGCCAGTTGGATGATGTGGGATATGAAGGGCCTTGGTTTACTTGGGAAAAAGGTCATTTCGTGGAGAATAATATCAGAGAAAGGTTTTTCTTTAAGGCATTTTGTCACATCACAAAATCCGGCCTAGTAGTTTTAGGTTAATAGAATCGGGTCACAAAATCAATGGATTAAGTTTGATATCATAAAATAGGGTCGTAAGTGAGTAATTAAAATATGTGAGTTTCTTAATCAAGTTTTTATTTTATTATCTAGCTTAAAACAAAATTCAATTTTTAGGTTTAATTTGAAAAAAAATGGATTTTAATTAATTTAGAACTTAATTGTAAAAGGGGAAGAAATAGAAGTGACCGAAAGGGAAAAATGCCCAATTTTAGAAATTAGTCTCCTACAGGAGAACACCCACCGTCTCCTTCTTCTTCTCAAAAACTTAAATCATTCAAAAGTTTTCAAAACCTAAAATCAGATAGTTTCTTCGAAATTGATTCAATCTTTTAGATTTATTAACCTTCCAAACATTAAAATAACCCTCAATTTCCAATGAAAAAAATTAATTGCATAATAATTAGTCTTCAAATTTTTATTCTCTTTTCTTTACATGCAGCACTTGTCTATTAGATTAGGATTATATACATTTTAATATACCCATTGTAATACCAATTTCTCTGCCCGGGCCCGTAAAACATTAAGGCCCAAAATTAACCTGACCCAATTACCCATTTACAAACCTAAAACCCAATTGATTAACCCAAAACCAAGCCTGCTAGCCCAAAACACCAGAAGGTTAGCAGAAACCCTAGGCGTTACAGCAGACTCGTGCCGCAGCTTTAGCCCCAGCGCCACACCACCCCCCCGCAGGCGCCGCACATCCCGCACGTCGCGCTTGTCACTCCGCTCGCGTCGCGCGCACTCAACGGCCACCGAACCTGCGAAAAAAGGGCATGCAACGCAGTAATAACAGATAACAATAAAAAATGAGAGAATCAAGGGATTTTATTTGATTTTTATTTTTTATTTTTATCGTTATTTCTCTAAGATTCGGCTATAAAACCGAAGGGATTTTCAATGTAAAAAGGGGGGATTTTCGGTGGAAAGAAAGACGAAAATAGAGAGAAAAAACACAATTTTTTTAATGTAAAGGTGATCTTTTACTCTTCTTTTTTTTTTGCTTTTGTTTTATTTTCTTTTTCTTTTTTTATTTGCTTAAAATAATAAAAGGGGAAGAAGAGGAGACTCACCTTTTGTTTCTGCCGAAACCACCCAGTTGTTGCCAGCTTCATCGTGATCGGGGCTCTGGCATAGGGCTGAGCGGCGGTAATTGGGGGTTGAAGAAACCCTAAGGAAACTGTTTCCTTTGCTGAAGGGGGAAACAAAGTTAACTTCTGATTTTTTTTGTTAAAACCTAAAGAAAACAAGAAACGGCGCCGTTTAGCTTTGGGGGGGGTCTGCGCATCTCCACCTAAATGGGGAAATTGTGCAGTTAGCCCTCCCCCTTTTGTGACGCGTTTTAATTAAGTTCTTTTTCCTCTTTAAAATTTGGCCCAAATATTTTACCCGCGTGACGATTTAATCCAGTGCTGCGCAGCATGTAGGGGGAGGGATTAATTCCCCTTTTGGTCCTCCATTGTTTCCTGGGCATTCAATTGGGTCCTTTTATTTATTTCGAATTTGTCCCCGATTTTTTTGTCTTTTGCTCAATTTAATCCACTTTTTCTATTTGAACTATTTTTTTTATATATTATCATTATTACTATCATTATCTCTATGTTCATTCACATGCATTTTTCTTATATAATATATATATGCATTTCTTTTATATAGTATTCACATATTGTTTTTTATATAATATATATATATATATATGCATGTTTCACATTACACGTCTACCTATATATTTTATACATGTGCTTATATATATATATTTTTCAACTTCTATATATATATATACTTTTATATTTTTAGTTTCAAATATTTTTACGTTTGTAAATATGTACATACGCATTTTTATATATTATTCTTCATAAAGTGTTTTTTACAAACGCATAACTTTTATTATCTTCTTTTCATATTTTCATTACTAGCATATATATTCTTAAGCTTTAAAATGCATGCATATGGTTTTGTACGTTTTACATACATTTTATTTCCTTTATTTTATCTTTTTATCCCTTATATTTTTATATACCTTATATTTTATATATACGTATTTATACATTTTTTTAAACATAAACACGTCCGCACATTTTATATTTTATTTTATTCTCATAATTTTACATTCATATATATATATATATGCATACATACATATTTTAATCCTTATACGCTCATATTTCATAAATATTTTGTTTTCATAGTTTTATAAATAAATATATGTATATATGTGTATACACTTATATTTTATAATGCATATGCATATTTTGTTTTTTATCTTCACAATTTTCACGTATACATGCATATGTTTTGCATGCATATTCTTAGAAATTATTGTAAGCTTGTTGTATATACTTCTTTACTTTCCTTGTTATATGTACACTTGTATTTACGTGTTAAATGCATGCTCATACATATTTTCGAACATACTTGTATATTGTACTCATATATATTTTGTAAACATGTATTCATATCGTTCTAAATTAAAGTTTTTGCTTCATATTATACATCAACTTTAACATACCCTTCTGGAAATATATTTTGGTTTTAACCATTCATCAAAGTTATTTTTTTATTTAAAGGTCTTTGAATGAAAGCATTTTTGGAAGTTTGGGATTTTTGAGGGGAATTGAGCCTTAACGTATTGGGTTCTGATTTTCTTTGTCAATCCTAAATGACTAAGAATATTTTTATTCAAAATGCATAAAAATCATTTTTGAGAACTTAACTTGTTGTGCCCTAACGTATTGGGTGTGGCATGTTACTTTCTCGAAATGAAGATTTTCGTATAAAATAAAAGTGATATTCAAGTTTGGGGATTATGAGGAATTGTACCCTAACGTATTGGGACTCGATTTCTTTACATGACTTGAACAATTGATTATCCTTTTGCCAATTTCACCATTCAAGCTTATTTTAAAATCTTTTTAACTTTCGACACAAAGACATTAAATAGTCAATTTGGTACCGATTTTTGGGCGTTACGAGGGTGCTAACCCTTCCTCGTGCGTAACTGACTCCCGAACCTGTTTTCAAAATTCGCAGACCAAAATGATTTTTGAGGTGGGCCGGTCACACCCTAATAAAGGATCGGTGGTGACTCCAGTTTTATTTTTAAAAAGTCGACAACTAAAATTTTTTGTTTTCAAAAGACGGTTTCGACACCCATCATATATATCACATTCATATATTTTTGTCTTACGCATATTATATCATATTTTAATTATTTTTAATGGGAATGAAAGTTGTAATGTTTTCTAATTGAAGTGACAAAGTTGTAATTTAGAAGAGGTGTTGTTCTTAGTGATATATAATTTTAGATTTAGTCTTTATACTTTAAAATTTTAAAATTCAATCATTTATATATCTGTAATTTAAAAGTCTAATCTAATCATTATCGTTGGTGGTCATTTCCATTAAAATTTATCACTTTATCATGTTTATTTTCCGTCAACCATGTGTCACTTTATATGAGGACATTCTAATCGAAATTCTAAGTTGACAAATTTTGACAAAAAATATTTAATTTTTAATGACAAGACTAAGCTTTTTAAATATTAAAAAAAAAAGCCAGAGGACTTAATTTTTAAGTTTTTAAATAGAGAGATTTAATCTTAAAATTTGTAAAAGTATAAGGACTAATGGCATATTTTATCCTTTAAGGGAACATTTGTTCTGCTTATTTATGAGGTCTCGTATAGCTTCCGGGGGCTTTTAGGGTTTTTCTTGGCTGTTTATATTTCCTTTTTTTTTTTTTTTGGTTATCGTTTTGGCTTCAGCTTATTTCTCTCAACTAAAAAAATGACTGCTCAAACAGACAAAGAGGTCGAAGAGATCCTCGCCGCTCATCTCGATCAACAGAAAATCCATGTAATTTCTTTCCCCTTTTCATTTTCCCAAAATAAATTTTATTTTCTTTTTACTGATTATTATTTATTTATTTTTATTATTTTCGATTCACAGTCTGAGCAACCCGAACAACCTGTAGTTGAAGATGACGACGACAACGATGACGACGACGATGATGACGATGACAAGGATGAAGATGATGCCGAAGGTAAATATTCGTTTTCATTTAATTTCATATTCATTTGTTAATATTTTAGATTTAGGGTCGAATTGATTTCAGTAGTGCTATCGTTTTTGGTTAATTATATATGTTTCCTGAATCTTGAATTATGCCTGAGCTTCGAATCAAGCTTCTAGTGTTTTTGTCTTGAATCCGATCGATTTTGATCTTGTTTGGACTCTTTTTTAAGCTTTGTTATTGATATCGGTGCTACTGCTATGAATCAAAACCCGGGAACTTTCAAGTCTAGGGTTCTTGATGGATTTAGATGCCTATTCATTTTCGTACTATGTTACATGAACTGGAGTGTAGATGTTGGATACAGTATATGTATGACATGGTATTCTTTTTTCATATATTTAGAGGGTTTTTAGAGGGGTTTATCTTCATATTTTTATTCAACTCGGATATGTGTCCAACATGCGTGTTGGATTCATCTATGAACTCAATATTTTATGTTAATGTATTCTATGCATTGCAAGTTTCGTTTCTCTCTGTACCATTCTTCAAGATGTTTTAAGTGATAGTGGAGATTTATATCTTGCTAAAATATGGTATTCTTCATATCACTTGTGTTTAGAGTTTCATATTCGGGAGGGTTGGGACTCTTTCTGTTAAGAGATTCATCTTTTGTGTTGTTGTTCTGTCTCTGGGCATGGTTAGATTCTTTTAAGTTTGTCTCTGTATTTGGAGGTCCTTGAAATTGATATTGCTATATCCATGTACCAGATACGGATACTTAAAAAGAAAAAGAAAAGAAAAAGATCTCAAGTAATATAGGTTTGAGTATTTAATTTTAAGTTAACTGAATCTTGAACCATGCCCGACCTTCAGATCAAGGCATCAAGTTCTATATGATCTTTTACTTGGATTGATTCGATTTTGATCTAGTTTATTGATATTAGTGCCACTGCTATGAATCAAAATTGGGAAACCTGCATGTCTAGGGGTTTTGGTGGATTTAAATACCATCTCATATTTATCCTATGTTAAGACTTGGATTTAAGTTTTGGATATGGCATGCATCTGATTGTTGGACATATATTTACAGGGCTTTAAATGGGTATTAAGAAAATGAAGTTGGATTCATTTATTAACTCACTGTTTTATGTTCTTAATGTATTCTATGTTTTGCAAGTTTTACTATTCTGCTAAGTGTTTTAAGCTGTTATTGAGATTTATATCGAGCTAAAATATGTGTACCTTTTACCAAATTAATACGAATCAAGCCCTCTGGATCCTGCGTTTAGAATTCCACATTCAGGGAATGATAAGGATTGTCATTGAATGACGGTTGGGAATTTCTCTTGGTTTTTTTCTGTTAAGATGTTCATCTTTTACATTGTGTGTTCTGTCTTAGGCCTTCATGACGTAGATGGAACTGGTAGGTCAAAGCAAAGCAGAAGTGAAAAGAAGAGTCGTAAAGCGATGTTGAAGCTTGGGATGAAACCGATTCCGGGTGTTAGCCGGGTCACGATCAAGAAGAGCAAGAATGTGAGTCCCCTTTTCGTATTGTTAACCACTCGATACCCTCCTGTCCTTGTGCACTATTGCTTATCATGATAACCCATTTTTCCATTGAATTCAGATCTTATTCGTCATCTCGAATCCAGATGTCTTCAAGAGCCCTGCATCGGATACATATATAGTGTTTGGAGAGGCTAAGATTGAGGACTTGAGCTCACAACTGCAGACTCAAGCTGCTGAGCAGTTTAAGGCTCCGGATCTCAGCCATGTGATCTCCCAACCCGAGCCATCGACTGTGGCCCAGGACGATGAGGAAGTGGATGAGACTGGAGTCGAGCCAAAAGACATTGAGTTGGTGATGACACAAGCAGGAGTGTCGAGATCAAAGGCTGTGAAGGCACTCAAGGCTGCAGATGGGGACATTGTATCTGCTATAATGGAGCTAACAACTTAAATGAACATGGTGTGTGTTAGCGAAAGTTGATGGATTTTGCACTAGTAAATGTGTTCTATGAGAATTGCGTGTTATGTCATAGTCACAAGTTTTAATGCGATGTTGTTTTGGTGACTTTTTTGTTTTTGTTATTTTAATCATTTTCATTAGTTGAATTGCAATTTCTAGTCACTCTATTTGTTATGAAATGTTGGTATAATTAGAGTTGTGGTGGCAATCAGGCAGGTTCTGGTTGGGTTATTTTAGATTTATATTTTTTTCGGGTTCAAATTAGCATTGGCTCAGTTTTTGGGTTTGGGTTTTTTAGGCTTCATTTTTAAGACTCGAGGATTTAAATATATTTTGAATAATTTTGAGTTTTTAGATGGATTTAAATAATTTAAAATTTTTAAGCTTCAAATACTGTAGCTTTGAAAATATTGTATATATTTAATAGAAATCAAGGTAGTCGTTCTTCAGTTGATACAAAGTAATATATAGGTTTTGTCACTGTCAAGATTTTGGTGTATTTTGATTGTCTCAATGTGTTTTGATTTGTTTCAATCAATATAGGTTTGTATTGATACATATTGGTCTGCATGCAAAATTTTGATATTTTAAACCTAATTTTTATTTTATTTAAATTAAATATATTAAAGTTATTGAATTTAATTAATGATTTTAAAGCTTATATTTGCATTACTATAATTTATTAATAAACTAAAACTTGATAATTGAGATATATTTGTATGTATATATTATATATAATTTATGAAGAAACTGAAATTAGATTATAAATATACATATATGTGAAAGTAAAATATTCGATAGACTTAAAATGGTACATTGAAACACATCTATACCAGTACGTATTAGTATCAAGACAAAAATGGTGCGTTTGTCGGTATAGTACTGATTATCTTGATAAATATATTTTATATAAAAATATTAAAGTGCTTATTATATATAAAACCTATGATTATATGATATCTACACTAATTTTATAAGCATAATTAATATCATTATATGATATGCATACAAGTACTGATTTAAAAAAAATAGATGAAAATATATTTTATTGTTTATTGTATTACTATACAATTGAATAACTTTTTTATTAAAATTTATGACCCTAATATCCATATTCTAAAATATTTATATTACCCTAAGCTCAAACCTAAATAACATGCTAATTATTATCCAATCCCAAAATAAACTAATTATATCCTAAATTTCAAGATCAAAATCTAAAAAATCCCAATATCTAAATACAATTTGTAAAACTTAAAATTCAATTCAAATTTTAATGTAATAAAATGATATTTTATTTCGACATTAAAATTTTAATAATATTTTATGAATTACTAATTATATACATTTCATAATTATTTTATATGTTAACATATGAGCATAATTAATAATTTAACTAAATTTAGGTAAAAATTTAATACTATAATATACATTAAAAGTTTTATTAATAGTTATATAATATAATATTATAGTATAGTATATAATGTAATACTATATGTATTAATAGTTATGTAGTACTTACTTTTTATACATATAATATTTTAACAATTCGACCGTTAAATTTAATGTTTTATTCATGTAAAACGTTCATGTCAAGTTTTGAATAAATTAAAATGTTTAACAATTGGTTTAACATAAACAACTTTCAACTATTGAATATATTAATAAAGATGACATTCTCAATCAATACGATAATGATATTGAATTTATTTGAAACTTTATGTCCATGACAAACATAACCATATTGATAAATTCAAAGTTCTTATTTCTTTTTGATACATGAACTACCCGTAACCCCTCCCAATCCCTAACTAGGAGGATAAACTCATTGTTTATGTTGTAGGTACACACGTATCAAATTTGATCCTCATGTTTTAAATATGTTACATGTCATATTTGAACTAGTATTTAACACCCAAGCTGATCAATGGTTAGGCAGATAAAATGACCTAATTTATACAGTATTGATACTTTAAGGAATCAATAAGAATAATTTGAAGTTTAAGAACTAATTTAGAATCTAAACTATAGTTTGAGGACATTTGATGTAATTAATCTTATCTTTAATATGAAGAATAATCTATATAGTTGTAAACTTGAAATTTTTATTAAATAATTAATCTATTTTTATTTTTTGGACTAATATGAGGTAAGAAAAGGTGATGTTTCGAGATCAATCCAATGTCACATGCATAAAGTGGAAGATTGATTGATGCAATTTGGAAAAAGATGAACAAAGATCAAATGGCCGAATCTCATTTGCCTCGGATATTTATTGAAACTGTTATGAACCTTGCAAGAGTTTCCATGTTAGAGTATTAAAATGGTGATGATGATGGTATTCAACATGGCAACACTAAGGAGACAGTGTTACCATTATTTATTCGCTCAGTTCCTACACTAAAATGAAAATACTGTCAATTAAGTCACTAATGTAATAACAGAGACTTGTGCTGATATGAAATTTTAGTTGACACTTGGTCTCAGGCTCTAACCCTGAACTACACCATCAATTAAGCCACTTGTATAATGAAAAAAGACTCGTCTTAATTAGGGGTGAGCAAAATTCGATTCGATTCGATTCAAAAAAATCGAAAAAAATTTTGAATTTCGAATTATTCGAATAGAGTTAATTGAAGCAATTCGATTTTTTTTTGAATTTCGAGATTAAATCGAGTTGAATTTTCAAATTCGAATAATTCGAATGTAAACTATATTTTTTATTTTTAAAATACACTACATATATTTTTTATTTTTAAAAAACACTACATTTAAAAATTAAAAGTTAAAACAAAATCACTTCCAAAATCCCTAACTAAGCCCGTGTCCTCCCTCCTCCCTTTTTTTCCCAATTCGAAAATCTTCACCTCCGGTCCACCCTCCTCCACCGATCCACCTCTGGTCCTCCACGGCTGACGGCTCCACCCAATTCCAAAATCAGAGGTATGTTAACTTTTATTACTTTCCTTACACTGTATTTATATACGGTCTGAAAAGTCTTCAATGGGTTTCTTAGTTTCTGGACTTTCTTCCTTGCAGTACCTTGATTTGAGCTCTGCCTCTGCGAATCTTTCTAAAGCAATTGATTGGGTACAGGTAACATTCAAACTTCTCTCTTTGTTGGAGTTGCACTTGTCAGCTTGTGGTTTAGAAGACTACTCTCAACTCTCAAGCTAAAGTTGGAAAACCTGTATTGCACAAGCATGCCTTTCATTTTAATTGATGCTTTTATTTGTCTGGTACCTTTAGAAACAAAAACATACAAAATAGGTTTAGGGTTTGATTGTCTTCTGTTTTTTATTTGTTCGTACATACATTAATAAATGGAGTCTCCCAATTACCTATACTGCTATACACTTGATCGGTTGATCCCAGTCTTGGTAAACAGCAGAAAGTCAGAAATTGTTGTTCTTTGTGTGTTTAAAATTTTGTCTTTGTAATTTGACTAAACGCAAAAAGTCGGATTCTTTCTTCTCAAATTTCAATTTTCATGGTTTAATTCTTTAAAGAACAGAGCTATGTTTTTGTATAAAAAAAATTTCACTGACATTTTTTTTAACGAAATGCAGCAAGTCCATCGAAAAAAGGTGGGTTTTTTCTTTTCTTTTCAATGACTTACTTTTTTAATCCTTCTGGAGTTACTTTAACCCAATACAGTTGTCTTCTTTACTAACCTGTTTGCTAAGTTGATAATCTGAAACTTTGATTAGTTATAAAGGAATAATATTATTATCTGCTCAATGATTAGTCAATGTTTCTGCGCATATTTTCTAATCTGCCCTTTTATATATTATGATGATTGTCAAAATTTTTGATACTGTGTTCACTTGTAGGCTGTAGCTTGTTGGTTATGAGTTAAAATTTTAATATTGAGTAGTTTTTTCTTCTTTCCTGTTAGAGTATGATGCAGAAAATCCAAAAATTATCTCAAAATGCGAGCATCATTTTCACCTTGCATGTATTCTTGAATGGATGGAAAGAAGTGACACATGTCCTGTCTGTGATAACGTTTATCTTAAAACTACATTCATCTCTTATAAGTCAATAGGAATTATTCTATATAACCTAGCGAAATAACAATCCAGTTTTCTTATTATGCAGGAAATGATATTCAACCTACCCATCGATTAGTTTCCTTCTGCTTGATGGACTCAGCTTTAGCTGCTTGAAGTTTGTTGCAAAGGTTACAACTTGCTAAACGCATCAGAATTTCAGTTTTTACTTTTTCCGTGTTTCATCATGTATTTAGTGGCACTGCTGCAGATTTGGCAATATTTTAGCTTCAAATTTCTTTTTCTTCATTTCCTTCTTAACAAATGAAAAGAAAAGGAGAAAGAAATGCAGAAAAAGTAAACAAAAACAGATTTGGTACCATTTTAAAAGTTAATATTCATGGCCTATGTGTTACCCTAAATGTCTAGTTCAGGATGTCATCAGTTTCTACTCTCTGCCTTCACCAATGAGCGAGTACCTGAAGATGTATAAAATAGGGAACACAATAATATCATGCTGGTTTGTAAAGCCTTCTTTGTCCAGAAAATCCTGCTTAGTTGCCCAAAGCAGCACATTAGCTCTCTCTATGTGTCTCTCTCTCTCTCACCCACGCACATATGTTTCCATGAGCCTGCAAATTCGTATCTTGCAAACTGATATCACCCTTCTTTCGACTCATGCTATTTACTTGGACTTTTACTTATGTTTTTTATTATGATCTTTTTGTATTATTTTTGTTGTTTATTTGGAATCATGTTGTTTATTTGGGTTGATGTTGTGTTACTTTTATTTATTCACTTATTTACTTCAATTTTTTGTTGTATGATTATGTTTAAAAACTTTAAAGAAAATTATTTTTTGAAAAATTACATAAAAATAAACAACAATAATTTTATTTTATTTTTAAACTTAACTCGAACAAATAATTCGATTCGATTCGATTTCTATTCGATAAAACTTCTAATAAAGTTAGGATGATAAAATAAGATTCGAAAACTCGATTAATTCGAAAATTTTTGATTCGATTCGATTCGATCGAATGCTCACCCCTAATCTTAATATCAAATTTTTAGTTTACACTTAATCACCAATACAAAATTCGGATTACATTTTCCCTTCTTCTTGTAAAAGAATTTATTAAAAACAATAAATAAATCCCAAAATGATTTTCTCATCACATAGTATAGTGTGCCTAATCACTTACGTCCTTAATATGGTAATGTAAAACTATCTTGTCACAAATTACCAAATAAAATTAAATATATTATTTAGAATAGATGGGTATAATGGCACCATACATCTCTAAACTATCATTTAAATTTAAAATTAATACTAAATTTCAAAATATATTAATTGAATGTATTTGACCTTTTGTAAACTTAACAGCATGTTTGAATCACATGAGGAGCATTTGTATTGAACTCGACACCAACTGATTACAATAATATAATTTACACTCATTGGTGTCGAGGTCGGATTTGTTAGATGACTTCTTCAAATTTTGCCCCATAAATATCTCCCATAAGCCCATTCATTATGCAGCTCTTAGATGCTAGGGTTTACGGGTTTAGGTGTAATAAAGGTTTTCATTGCTTTGAAATGAAGCCACGTGAGAAAAATTACCTTTTTACCAACATCAACTCATTATTTCTATGGGGTGGGAAAAAGGATATGGTTTTCCACCCAGTCAAACCATTTCCGTCGGTTTATTGCACTATACAGAAATCACCCACTTTCGGGAAACATGAAACCTACTAGCTTAATCAAATTCGTCACAATTCACAAACCACAAGTTTTTTTTGTCCATATTGTTGAAAATTTTCACTATAGTAATCTGTTAACGAATAAAAATATATAAATATAAATAAACAAATATTTTTATTTGTAAATTAAATTAAATAATTTATATTTAAATTATCGAATGTGAAAAATCAATAAATAACATAACAAAAACCAGAAATCAAAAAGAAAAAAACAAGTTTTACATATTCGGCCGCTCCTACGGTACTTGGAGAAATGTTGGTCGAATGTCTCACAGGATACAACAACACGATGGTCGAAGTAGTAGCACATCTGCAGTGATCAACGAACAAACGATGCATTTTTCTAACACCGAAACGTTGGAAAATATGGAGAGGAAAAGAGAAAAATTTTGGAGAGAAAATAATCTCGGTGTGAGAGAGTGAGATTTAGCAAAAAATTCTGAAGAAGTCTTAGCCTTTTATAGGCAAAGTGGAAGAATTTTGAAAACATCCATGTATAAGGAGACAATCTGCATTAAAGGGGAAATTAAATCAATTTGATTAAAATCAAATCAAATTGATTAGAATTAAATAAAATCAGGATATATGTCCTTTTAAATCAAATATTGTATATATTTGTTGAGAAAAAAATAAATTCTGTGTTGGGTTAAAATATCCGTAGGACCATTTTGGACTCAACCGTTTGGAGATTCCGCATTGTCCATGTTGTGCGAGTACACCCAACCCCACACCCTTGCGTGCGAGACAAGATTCCAAGCTTAGTAATTCAATTACTTTTTAAGTGGGTTCTCATATATACACGCATTCCACACTTGGCCTTTAACCAATATGGGATCTAAACTTTTCTTTTCCTCAACAAATATTCACAAGTAACTTACTTTGAACATCAATTTCTCATTCATCACTCAACCATTTTGAGCATATGATATACCGTTGTAAAGGTATTATGAAACCATAATTTTATGATTCAACTCTCCACCTTTACCAATTGAGAATATGCCTTAAAGTTTCCATAAATTACAATTTTTCCAACAATCAATTTTGTTGCACAGCAAAAACTTATTTTTTTTAACTTGAGCATTTGTGTTATTTATAACAATAAATCATTTATCAAATTAATATATGTATTTTGGGGTAGACAATCTTATTTGTTTCTCTATTTTCAACCAATATCCTCTTTTCTTCTATTCTCGAACCCTTGGTTTGCTTAAAAAATGGGCTCAAAATTCGCAAGCCAATAACACAATGAAAACTTATTGGTATTCCATATGGAAAACCAATTTCTCTCTAGTGGCTACAAACCTGACAAAAAAATCTCTTGAAAAATAGAATTTGCTTAAATGAAAATTTCACTAAATTTCGACAGAGCAACTGCACTCAAGAATGTATATTTTGACCTAACCCGTAGTCTCTATTTATAGAAAAAAAGAACAAGTGTCTTACTCGAACAAAGGAACAAAAAATAATAATATTTTAATAAAAATATGTGTCTCTATTATTTGGCCTTTTAACCAACCCATTAATAAATATTTTTTTATTCTTAAAATATTATTTATTTATTTATTTATTTATTTTAATCAATTAAAGTATTTTCTCAACCAAATTTTGTTGGGTCCAAATTAATATTTTGACAAACAATTTAAGCAATGCCAAAAGTAGTGCCAAATCTATTCCAACTACTTCAAGCAAAAGAAATGTAAAGTGCAAAAAAATAAATAACACAATAGATGTTTACGTAGTTTGATTTTCCTTACATTTGCGGTGTCTTGCTCGGAGAGAATATTCACTATCTTAGTACCTTGTACAACAAGTGAATCCGACCTTTAACATTCGCCAATGTTGACTTCTCACTTTTGTACCTAAGATCTAAACATCTCTCTTCTAAGTTCTTCCCTTGAAAACTTAAGAGAGTTAACCAAGTAACACAGTTGATTATTACAAAATAATACACTCTCAATTTAGGTTCTTCATTTGAACAAAATAAGTGCTCTCAACTTATGTATGAAACCTATACAAGTTTTCATACTATGAACTTGCTAACATAACCCAATCTATACAAGTAATTATATATCTCTTAATATAAGCAAAATAATTATGACATAAATCACAAAAGATAAGACTTCCAATTAGCTAAGGATATCTTCCCATTAATCGACCTGGTTCGATCCTTAGTTTTAGGGATGCCAATAAAGTTCGATCCAATCCCAACAAATCTTCAAGATACCATAAATGAATGATAGGGATGAAAGAATCATAATCAACCAAGCAGGTCACAGCCCAAACAGATCTAGCGTTAATTCAACTTGAGTCATGTTTGATGTATTGCCAGTCAAAATAATCACATCTATATCTCTATCTTCTTGGAGTCAATCGCTCCAATACCCAAGACAATATACCTCCCCATTTGGACTTGATAGACAGTATAATAGTACTTGAACCGATTTTCTCAATTTTGACTCATCATATTATGGACCATTTAAATTACCTACTAATATAAGTTTTCTCGAATTATGATCCAACCATATAATGCACCTTAGTATTGGTTAAACATTAGGCAATAAGTGAGTCAATATTACTTATACATTTTTCTTTACAAAAACCATTGAGAATAAATATAAACAATATTAATGTGAATGGTGGAAGTTCTGTTAAACCAACCTATTTTAAGAATTACAAATATATATAACAAAACCTATACTATGGGCACTAGATCCCAACACATCGGGCTATTTCAACAAACAAATGGCATTGAGAATACACCTCCTCGTACTGCGTTTGCTGGGTTCATATGGCTAGCTTATGGGACCAACAAATATGACCAAGCAACCTATTAGAAATTTTATCCTTAGTGCAGTGATTTCATCATGACTACTTGAAATGTTCGAAATAATTGAATAAATAAAATTACTCCATTTTCATTTAATTAAATGTTTGTCCTTAAGGTTTTTGTGTGAAAAACAAAATGTATAAGTAAATATTAGCTCATTGATTACCTAAAGTTTAAGTAATAACAAATTGCATATGTCCACGAATTATAATGCGAGAAGATAAATTATGATAGTAAGTAATCTAATCCGTAGTCCGTAGAATCATATTGAGCAAATAATTCCTTTAAGGGACTATTATATCGTCTATAAGTCCAATTGAGAAGATAAGTTTGTTGTGACTTTCAAAGCAGGATTGACTTAGAAATAGAAAAATAGATGTAATTGTCTGAACTAACAATGCAATAGATAAAACCTAAGTTGAATTTATCCTAGATTCGTTTATGGATTTTTTTTCACTTGTGACATTCATTATGTGAATTACCTAAATCATGAGTAAGTGAATAGTCATATGTGTGTAACTCATGTACTTTGATATATTAAAAATATGTACTCTCATGATAGTGAGTTGAAAGTTGATATGTTGACAACATGACTTGTGCATGGCATGATTTTACTCATAATAGAGGAATAATAAGTCAATTTTAAAAGAGTAAATGATATTCTCTCAATGATATTATATGTAATGATCATTTTCATTGCAAAAGAAATAATGGTAACCGTAATATAAAATTGATCGAATTAGGTGAACGAATTTAACTTAGAGGGATAGTGGATATCCTATGAGAGTAACACATATGATAAGATCATTAGACTAGAACTTAATATATATAACTTTCAGAATGGTATACAGTGTAGAGATCAATCATGATACTTTTAGTGGATTGACTCTACGACTAAATAATTTTGTAATTAATAAACAAAAGTCAAAACATAATTACAAATTATTTAAGTCATAATTATATATGTTGATTAATACCTTTGCTAGCTCATTATAACTAAACGGATTGCATAATAAGAACAAATTATATTAATTGATTTAACGACATATGAGAAATAGATTGCATAAATGGTTATTCGTAGTAAATGTACTTTCTCGAAAAGGTAAGAGATTACTTGGTATTAATTTAATTTCTTTGGATTATTACTTAATTGTATAAATAAATTAAATAATTGAGTCGAAAATAAGAATTAAATTAAATAGTTCACAATTATTTTTTCAAACAATTAAATTAATTTACACATAGATTTAAATATAGTAAAGCCGTCATACTTCTGATGAAATTAAAGAGACGTGAGCACATATTTAATTTTGGAAGAATATTTTATTGTTGAG
Organism: Gossypium raimondii; assembly: GCF_025698545.1. Classification (NCBI taxonomy): domain Eukaryota; kingdom Viridiplantae; phylum Streptophyta; class Magnoliopsida; order Malvales; family Malvaceae; genus Gossypium; species Gossypium raimondii. The sequence continues at coordinate 52,909,171 of NC_068574.1, forward strand.
TTGAATACTTATATAAGCTTGGTTTTTTTTTATTTAATTCAAGAGAAGTGAGCACATATAATTAAACCGAACATGGACCGGCTCAACTAGTCCATCAAGGTTAGAATGTCTAGGCACATATTTTATGTATTACAAATATATACAAGTATAACTCGTGCAACACTCCTCTAAATAAATCCTATATATGTTGAAAAATGTACACATAACATACCAAGGGAACACTCTATCAAAAATTAGTGGAAATTTATTTGAGTACTCAAATAAATTCTATTATTATTGGGGTTTTATTCTAAATTTGTGATATTATAATTGCAATTATAGGGTAATACCTAGGAGCTACCGGTAGTCCTAATTGGAATTGAATTCCTCTAAAATAATTCATTTTATGTATTTCAAATACAAGTATAACTCTTGCAAATACTTTTCTATATAAATCATATGTGTCGAGAAATATACGTACAATATACTAATAAATTATATTTTTCTTGAGTTTTTATTTTGAATTTGTGAGATTATAATTGCATTCATCTAGCAATTATAATTCAAATTTAGAAGTTATTTTTTGGTTCTAGGATCCCCAAATAGAAGAAATTGACTTACCTTTCGTTGTTTGGGTTTTTGAGTTAGAGAATGACAGAAAATATCATCTGGCTGAAAGCTGGAATGGATTAAACTCTAGTTTAGATCAATTAACAAATTTGGGTACCTTTCCAAAGCCATTTGTGATTTCAATCTCTCGTCGAGCCTAAAAACAGAAGTATTTAACTTGATCAGATATATTACTATAAATATCACGATAAAGATTGGCCTTAAAAAAAGGTTTTAAATTTTGGCTACGTCTTCTAAACGATTTTCAAACACAGGAAAAAGGGATAGTGTTTACGACATACCTACGTTACAGTCCTTGTAATTGTGGCGACATGCATAACGTCTGAACCATACATAGATAGTTATATTAGTCACTTGAATCAATCACAGGGTGAATCTTTTTTTGTGGAATTAGGTAAATGGTTTATGCCATTTTTCCATTGAATGAATAAACATATACGTATTGTCCAATTACATTGGTTGACATATTATTTTATGTCAATTTTTACTGCACTTGACAAAATTTTCTTCTTCTAGTTGTCTAACATATAAATGGTTGAAACACTAAATCCTAAACGAAATGAATAAAAATGGATTGTGGGAGGTTTTTATGTTTATTTAATCCAAATTCATATATACATTCAATGGTCAGAAAAAAAAGGGTAATACAACAAAATAAAAAAAATATCATTCCTGATCTGCTTGGTGCATCGAATCTTCTTCTGTTATCTGGGCAAATCCAGGATCAACCATTACATCTGCAAAGTCATGACCGAAAAGTACAATAGCTAGGGCATCTTCAGCAAGAACGCCTTTGCCTCGTCCTACACCCCAGCCTCGGCCTTTACCTCAAGTCTGATGTCTATCTCAACCGCGACCATTTTGCCCAACCCTAAAACTTTTGTTGACGAATACACTTATGCCACGACACAGTTATAGATTCCTCCCTCCAACTTGACCTCGAGCGGTATTTTGGGTGCATGCTTCCACGTTCCTCCTCCGATGTTCAAAAACTGAATGATTGATCCAAATTTATGGAGCTTATCTAAACGGATACATGTGCGGTTTACTGTTGACCCTAAACCATTTCATATATATCTCGAAAACTGCAAAATAGTCATTCTCGATCAATGAACTTTGTGGCCTATGTTGGAGATGATTACTCCAATGTGTCACGTGTCGTACAAATTTAACGGTCCAATTGCGCTTCTAAACCAAATACAAATTTATAGGATGATAGTAATCCATGTTCTCTAGATCTGCTAAAATTTCTTGGACTATCCCAAACTGTTGTAATACCCAACACAACTAATGTCACTCGAAGCAAGAAAAGCATATAAGGGATGTGTGTACACAGCAAAAGCATATAATATAGTTGCAATCTCTCCCACTTGGTGCGCTATCTACAAAAACTACAGAAATAGAAGAAAAAAATATTAAATTTAAATTCCATTTAATATTATATTAATTAAACTAAACAAACTCCACCACATAAAAACAATTTACCAAATTATTGGATTCCCTATTAATTACTCCTTGTATCGATTGGTGTGTTGTATGATCAAAATGCTTAAATCACCTAATAAATTACAAAATATCAGTATAAATAAAACACATAAAAATAATGGGTTTTTGAAGTAGTGATTCTACTTTTACCTTCTAGCTGGAAAAAACCTAAGAGAGAACAGAAGTTGATATCATCTACACAACTGTAAAATCACAAGGAAACTATTCACTTTCTCGTTCCCCACTTTACATCCCTTGTACAACGCCTTGTATAGGGGCAAGCCAAAATGACAAATTCTCAACTTTATGTACCAACCATTCGAAAATTTGATAACGGGAGGTATATGGTATAAACTAAGGGTGGGTTTGGATGGGCGATTAGGTGCAGTGCAGTGCGTTTAGTTTACTTTTAGTCTCACACTACAGTGTCGCTACAGTATCTAATCTCACCGCCACTGTTGTTTTTACACTAACCGCAGGTAAACGCACCGCCCATCCTAACTCACCCTAAATTGCCAAACTTTTCTAAGATCAACACACCTCTAATTGAACATAGAACACAATTTGTTTTGATTTTCTATCAAAATCTAACAAGTTTGATTGCATATTTATATGTTTAAAAATTAAAGTTGTGTTTGAGTTTTTAAGTGAAACTCGACACCAATGAATGTCAACTTTAATTTATATTTTCATTAATATTTAATCAAAACTTAAACACTTGTGGATGTCTAGTTTAAAGTTTAGCTTTATCCACAATCATTTCAGAATTAAATTAAATTATTTCCATTTAATTTTCAAATATTACACCATGAAAACACTTACAAGTATCGAAGTACAATAATCATATCATAATAATTACCATGATTTCAAAAGCGCGCAGAATACAATAATCATACCATAATAATTACCATGATTTCAAAAGCGCGCAAAAAATTTAAAGACATTGATATGCGCTTTAAACTCAAACATCCATAGGTGTCAGGTTCCCTCTCCAAAAACAATTTAATAGAAAACTCAACCCCACCTCAATCATATTTGAATTTAATTTAATTTTTTATTTTTATTTTGAAACAATTAAGATCACATTTTTTTAATTGTTTTAATTTTGCATTTTGAAGGAAATAAGATCAAATTTTTTGAGCTTAAGACTTAAAACTTAATATATATATATATATATATATATATATATATTATTTACATAGTTTTTTATAAAACTTAATATATTTATCTTTTTATTTACATAGTTTTTTATTGAAGCAAAAAACTCAATATATGTATATATATCAGGGGTATTTTAGTAATATTGCAAGGTAAGACGAGTGGATTTACCTCAAACCCGAGCCCAACCCGATTATATATATATTTTAATTCCACCCAACTCAACCCGCCCCGTTCCAAACCCAATTTCTAAAAAGAATGCAACTCTTAACGAATTGGGCCGGATTCGGGTTTTGTCTTTCTCATCCCTAAATACATCTAGACTATACTTGACTGGCCAAATCAGAATTTTGGACTTTTGACAATGTTGAAACAATGAATTATCCCAAAAGGATTCAGGCAATGCTGAACACGGTTAACATGATGCAGCACGAAAAAGAAATCACAACGAAAACACCACATGACACAGCAGATACACAAACATTAGTAAAATCTATACAGTACAAATACTAACCAATCAAAAGTTATATAAATATAACATAACTTATTGAAAAATACAAGAACAAGATAAGAAGACACGAAATGGCAGGACAAAATTATGAGTTTTTAAGGCAATCAAGGTTCCTAATATAACAAAGAGTACGATCCACAAAAGAGACAAAAAATATAATGGCCACAAAGATGATATTAGGCAATCAAAATGTGAATACCACGAATACATTTTAGAACCGGTCAAACAGGAATGTGTATAGGTCTATGTGGCCTGGATACTTCATGTTCCTAAAGTACCCACGTATGGCATTTGTGTTTGGTTGAACATGGTTATTAGTGTACCATCCTTCAAATATATCGAAAATTTTACCATACCGGTCACGTATTCAGTATCCGACATGAGTAACACATGTCTAGGCAACTACAAACTAGAGTCGAACTTGCTGATTTTGGGATTTGTTGCCTCATTCTTGCCCCCTGCTGGTTTTCCTTTTCTTAACATACATGGTTATATAAATAAGGTCCGACAAATATATTGAAAAACTTACCCATATCAGAACACATAATCAGCAGCAGGCACTCACCCTGAATCTGAGTAACATAGATCTAGACAACTATGAACTACAAAGTTAAACTTGCTGATACGGGATCAATTGTTTCACTCTTGTCCCCGCTTGTTTTTCTCTTCTTAGCCTGCTGGTACAAATCCAACAAACCTGGAATTTTGTCCTTGTTCTTAGTTATATATTGCTCCAAAAATTTATGTTCAGACCATGTCATAATCCAAACAATCTTCTTATCTTCTTTGATAAGTTTCATCGACTCCAAAACCTTCAAAACCTTATACCTGGGGACAATCCGTTTATCAGCCGAATGCAGAAGCAATTTCGGGTACGATTTAATTGTTTGCGCATCCAACTTCATTGTATTCACATAAAAATCCATCAAAAACCGGAGTTTCCTTTCGGAACAAGCTAAACAAAGAGGGTCTTTCCTTAAAGTAATAGAAATTTCCTCTTTACTCCATCCTAGGCTCATAAATGCTTCAACTTTTTTCTTCCAATTAGCGTTGCTAACTGAACAAATAACCCTAAGAGCATGTATAAACCTAGGTTCTGCCGGCTCGAGACCGATTTCTTTAATGGTTTTAATGGCGTAAACCATTCGAGCATGGCTTTGCAAAATGACCCTAGGTTGTAATACTAACAATCTCGATATTCTACTAGCAGCAACTCCTTCACTAATCATCAACTCAACATTTGGTCGCACAATGGAATTCAGATTCAAAGTCAACAACCATGAAGATGATCGTCTAATAGCTACCGGGATTTCATCAGCTTTCAAAAATTGGGATAAAAACTCTAAAGTTGGCTTAATCTGAGCACCCAAGCTTCGAGAAAGAATCGAAGGATTCGATAGAATGAATTCAGGCAAAAGCTTACCTTTAATACCCTTTTCGATTAGATACTCGAGCCTGGGCTTAAACTTTGAGTTAAATCTGGAATGCACGATTTCGGGGCATTTTTCGACCAATGTGGCGATTTGGGTAGTGTTGAATCCGTAAGATTCCAAATTTTTGAAGAGGGATAAGGATTCAGGGGCGGCGTCACGGGGTATTATGAGGCGTTTGGAGAGTGGAAGAGCGGAGCTTGAAGAGGGCGGCTTTGAAATAGAAGAAAGGGTTGGGTGGGAATGAAGGAAGCGTTTTTGGTTGAGTGAAAGCAGATTTCTGAGAAGGATTTTCGCCATCCTTGGGAATATTGGTTCAGCGTTTAAGCAGCTGAAGAAGCAGCCCACTTACCGCAGGGCTTCAGCTCACTCACTATTTACAGCAAATGGAAATCAAGGGTTTTTACAAGGGTTAATTTCTGATATTAGTCCCTCTACTCTGCACTTTAATTTATCAATTTTAACATGCTATTTTAATACTGAAATTTGAAATTTCAATCGTAATCCAAACCGTAGTAATTAATTTTGTTTGGTTAAAATTTATTATTAGTAATGTATTATGTGTAATATATGTTCTCTAATAGAATTATTTTAGTTTTTATAATTTTCAATTTCAAAATTTTAGTCTTGATACAAACAAGAATCGGTAGTTAAATTTATTAACTGATTTTTAAAATAATACATAAAAATAACAATACGACATGAAATTACATGTAATAACATAATCTAACTCAACAAATAGCTTAAAATATAAATTCACAAAAAAATTTAAATGTGGTTTTAGGAAGAAATTATCTTATAGACCTTTCCACCGTATCATTCATAGTCCCATCTAATTAGAAGAAGATACATTATCCTTTTTCCACATCATATGTACATTTGGACTAAACTTCCAAATCAAAATGATATGTTCTCTTCTGATTGGACAAAATCATAGATGATGAAAAGAATACATAAAATAATTTCACAGTTTGAGTGGTATTCATGCTTGAATTAGGCTGGGATAAACTTCAATTATTATAGTAATTTATATATTTTTAATAATTTGATTGGAAATATGAATCTAAGAGAATTGAAAATTGTCTTTTACTTGGTTTATAATTATTTTTAAAAAATAAAGCAAATACTTAAAAGAAAATAATAAAAGCAGGTGAATTTGACATCAATTCTAGTAACCATGATTTTCTCCAAATTCGGTCTGAATTGAGTCATTTTCATCGCTACTATTCAAGGATATTTAAACTCGTTCATATTATTTAAGAAATTAAAGGTTAATTTTGTATATCTGTCATTAAAGTTTTTGAATATATTATATATGTAATTTTATATTACTTTAGCTACATAATAAAATAAAGTAAGAATATTATTTTGTATAATTTTTCACATTAAATACATAATAATATAAGAAAATAATATATCATATGACATTAGCTACATAGTAATAATGATATTGTATTATATAATTTTTAGATGCTTGTGGTAAAAGAATGTCTAGCAATAAAACCACTTGAGTTCAAACTCTCAGGAGAGCAAGTGGAAAATCCTAGTTCAAACTCTCGAGGCAAGTGGAAAATCCCCATCTAGGCAAACTCTTCTTGTAAAAGAATGGGAGAAATGAAATAGTCAATCAAATAATCTAGTCAGGGAGATGATATAGAGACAAATTTCAGGTTTCCATTCGTGAGAACATGAGAACTATTGTTACAAGATAAAAATACAGAAAAATGAATGTTCATGCCAAAGAAAAAACTGAAAGATACATTGGTCGTATCAGATGTATCTCTTTGATCCAATTTATACATATACAAACACACTATAACTACAACTACATGTTTCAGTTTATTATTCAGTCAGCAGGCAAAGCAATAATTTCATTTGTGAATTCTAAAACTAAACCCCCTACACCTAACACTACAGCTATCCTCCAAGTAGATAATATTACTACCTTTGGGGACCAATCAGCAGTCCAAATCACCATTGTCATTGCCAACCACTGCCACTGCCACTTTGGGTTCCGGCACTGCCACCCCAACCACCAGGGAAAGCTTCCCTACCTGGAGAGTTTTGAACTTTAGCACCGGGGAAATTACCCAAACCATCTTCCCCTCTTTTGTTACCTGAATCCCGTTTCGGAGTTCCATTGTATGATGAATCCTGCCCCTCATTATGTCCTCTGCTGCTGTTATATGAACCCCTACCACGTCCCCGTCCACCATAGGGCCGTGCTGCACCACTTGGATGCCCATCTCGACTACTGCTATTTCTGTAATCGTTTCGGCCTTATACCAAACAAACCAACTAAACGTTAGACAAAAAGGAGACAAGCAACCCAAAACGAAAATACACTTGAATGTACAAAACGCATACAATAAAAGGACTAGCATTTAGAATGAACTTTTATTCACTACTATAAACAAATGAAAAGTTCTTCACCGAAATTAACTAATGAAAAGATCTTCCATTTATGCAAAACAAATGGATCCTTCATTTTCTTGGTTCATATAACTGTATTGTGTCCAAAATTTTCACGTTAGATGTTTCAATACTTACCAGTTCTTGACCCTGGAGTGGAAGATTGCCCCCTGTCGAAAGATTGGCCTCTCCAACTGCCTTCATTGGTTGGACCACCCCAACCACTACCGGTAGATGCCCCAGCAGAGGATCCAGCAGCAGGGCTCCGCATTGGTACCATTGCTGCAACTGATCTTATTGATGGAGCTGACTCATTCTGTGGATCATCGATATGCCTCTGGAAATATGCAACTAGACGATCAATATCCTCAAACATCCTTTTTCTGAACTTGAATCCCTTGGGATATAAACCAACATACTCATGATGCGGATTCGTACTTCGTATATAAGTAAGAATGAAAGTGCCTGGATGTTCATGAGAAATGCCAAAACAATAGACAATCCTCATAGGATACTCTTGTCTCTCGATTGTTAGAAGCTTATCAACCTCTGATTTAGTTCCCTTCCTGAATTTACGATAACTCAGCATTGCCTTCAGATGAGACACAAGGGGATCAACATATCGATCCATTACCTGCAATTTAAATTTTATCAACAGACATCCATTACATGGATTTCTATGCCTCTAAAACATATTAACAGTAACATCCATTAGATGATAGCAGCATCTGTTTCATCCAAGAAATTTTTTTTTTAATAATATTGATTTTACTCTCCTAATTTAGTATTCTAATCATTAAAGATAATAAATAAGGATTAGCTAGACATTTTTAAATAATAAGAACATTGACTAAAAAGAAAAGATATACATCTCGTTAAAGAGAGCCAAAAGTCAAGACATCAGTTCGTCAAGGAGCCAACCATGACTTTTTTCTCTGAAAGAACAATAATTTATTCCAAGTTTAGAATTCCCTAATAGAAGACCACAATATTTGAAGCACGGACAAACGGATTTCTTGTATAATGATAACAGTAAAACAACAATCAATTTTTGAGCTCCCATGGTCAAATTAGAAAGTTCATCCTTCATTTCTACAACTGGAGAGAACTCCCCGCTGCAACCTAACTCCCATGCAACACCATGCTTTCGTGGTTATTTCCATGGTTATTTCCACTCAATTCACACCCCTTCAAAGTTTTAAGAAGGGGAATCTCAGGAAAACAAGCATTTTAAATAAAGAGTTACCTCATCCAAATCCTCGAAAGTGTCTTCCCCAATTTTCAATGTCTTCCCAATGCGAAGCAGGCTGGTGATGTCCTTGTGCTCTTTACCACCTTCAACTATTTCTTTATGGGCGTAAACCCCATCATAGACTTTGAGAGTTAAAGTCAGATAAGAAGGTCCACGAGAACTGGGACGGACTATACTTTCTCCAGGCTCCTTGTCGCATAAATACTGTCATGAAAGGAAAACATAATAAAAGCCATAAGGAAATGTGGAATTTTTTAGAACGATTCAGGCACTGAAGTAATCAAAACTCAAAAGCAGGATTGGATAACAAATGCATACTGCCTGATGTGCAACAGCATCAGAAGATCTAAGTCATAGGGATGAGCAGTGCTGTCAAGGGTGTGCAAAGCAAACTCAAGGTGCTAGGCCATAGATATTACCCGACACAAGGTGGCAAAAAAAAAAAAGCACTTGCCCGACTTAAGGTGCAACACGTATATTTGCATGTATTTGTACGTGTCTCTGTATATACATAATAAGATTAACATATAATTATGATCTTCTATAAAACATGCAAAGTTCCTTTTTCTTTTGTTGGCCAGTATGAACGATCTCCTAGTGATTCCATGCCGGTTGTTGAATACACAGATTGAGAAGTAGAGTTTGAAACTATGCCCCTTCTTACGAGTAAAGGAACAACTAATGAAGAAAGTAAAAAAAGAATGAAGAAACTAAAGAATTTCTATCACGTGGATTTTTTATGCCTATTGTCTAACAAAACGAGCATCAAAACACACCTCATGTACACCTAATCAATGTGACTTGCTGAAAGAGTTTAGAGAGCTTTTGTTGCTTGGCGTTATGGCATAAATATAATGTATGTGCACACTCCTTGACACAACTGAGATATGTTCTGTTAATTTTGTATATTCTTTGGGCTTTTTAATTTTCATTATATAATAAATTCAATTCAAACAGACTCCACGTTAACTTAAAAAGTTCCATTACTTGTAACATACCTCCACAGCTTCATCAGCAGTAATATTTTGGAAGCGTGGATGGACAATCATCCTGGGCTTAAAATGCTTCTTTGCCAGCTCCTTCTCTTTACGAGCTTTCTCTTGCTCACTTTGAATGCTGCTTCGCTCCTCATGGTAGTAAGGATCTAGGTTCTGGACATGCTGGTGTCGATTGCTTCTCATCTCACTATCTTTGCAAACCAGGAACACTTGATATCTATTCTTTTGAATTGATTTAATCTTGCAGGTCAAGATGTCACCTTCATGCAGCCTATCAGATAACTCAATTATATCTCTCCAATCATCTGCATAGTCTTCTTTCATAATAATCCCAGTCAATCCAGATTCAAGTGCACATATAGCTCTTCCGCCTTGCACTCTTCTAACTGTAGCTTGCACAATTCGGCCTTCTGCCAGGGTATCCTCAGTTTCACCTGAAATCATAAAGAACTCCTCATCCTGACTTGGCTCCTTATACGGTTTACGCCAATCCTGGAAGCCCTGAATTAATTCCCTCCTTATATCATAAAAGGTCTCCCTCTTATTTTGTCGATCCTTGCTTTTTAGATAGTTATCAAGACGAAGCCTTTTCAACAAACCAGGCCGGTCCCTAACATGTTCTATTGCCATCTCCAATGCATCCTCATCGTCATTGTCACCCTTAAGATCCTCATCATAAACATCTTTGGCCAACTCTTGGGCAACAAGATAAGATTCTGGATGTATTCTAGTGTCATCCAACAAATCAATGAACTGGCTGCTGTTGGCAGCAAGCCCACTCCGTCTGACGCGCAGAAAGGCTACCGCATTAACAAACACCTTCTTATCAAGTCCATGGGCTGACAAAAAGTCTTTCCTAGTAAAAATTGTTCCAACTCTGACCAATGATCTCTGCAGTGATGCCGCCTTTCTAGGTCCAAGACCAGAAATGAATTGCAAAGGAGCAAACAACCATTCATGACTTGCAGCCAAATTAGCATCAAGGCCCACCTGATTTGTGACATCAACCAAAACCTGTTCAATCATGCCATACTTCTCATCTGCCGTGAGGAAGTTCTCCATTGGATTAAGCTTCCAAGAGAGTATCTCCTTCCCTGGGCCACACAATGTGGCAACCATCGCTAATGGATTTTGAAGATAACGCCCAAGGGCAACAGCCCGCCTAACAATGCCTAATATCATTCATATAAAAGACAGAACATCTTCATCAACAGAAAAAGATGGATGAAAAACTTTGTAATATAACAGTTCAACAAAGATGGGTATAATTTTGTGAATATGAGAATCCGTTTTACCTGACTGGCCAGGGAGCTGATCTGTTGAAATCCTAGAATTTTCATAGAGACGGGGTAGAGATTCATCCCCATATACTATGCTCAGCTCATCCATTTCATGCCCAACATCCCTAGGATTTTCCTCCACCATCTTAAAAATAATCTGGTGAAGAATCAAACAAATAAGCAGCATAAGAAATGGAGAAACTATATAAAGAAACACTCAATACTCTAAAATGATAGAACCATCTTTAGTTAAAAACAATCATATTTTCTGAAATGATTCATGCACTTGATTAAAGATAATCAGCCTCCTCAAGGCTTTAGGAAATTTAGTCAAAAGACATTTCAAGCAAGATTGGCAACCTAACAAGTAGTAGAAACCAAATAACCTAGATAAAATACTAAGAAAACAAGAAGTGTTTCTTTTACTGAAGAAAACAAAACTAAAAGATAAAATACACAAATCATTTTAGACAAACGGAGAAAACACCTAACATGTCAACAATGATAAGCCTACCTCATAGATATCATCCTTCAATCGAGTACAAGACAAATTCACAGCTCCAAGAACAACGACGTGTGGTTGATGATCGGTCATGAACTTCAAAACACGTTGCTGATCATTTTTCTTGCGTTGCTGATCATGTACATTTTGAGACCGTAATGTAAGAGCAGCAGTATAAAGCACATCAAGCACCTCCCCAGATGAATCCAACATCACAAAAGTGGTTGCAGGCTTCCCAGGGCCCCAACAGCAGGCCATGACCCGTGGTGCAGTTTCCTCATCAGAACTAACATCACTTTCTTTCTTTTGATAAGGCCCCACAGAAACCTTATTCCACAAGTCCTTGCCATATTCCAAAAGTAACCGGTTCTTAGCTCTACTTGCCAACAAGGACCTTGCTTCTTTCTCCATTGAGGGTAAAAGAAAACCAAAAAGAGCATCATGCAGTATTAGCTTTCTCTGCTCATTCCATTGTTGAGCAGATTTGCTAACACCATTACTAAGATATTGGTCATTACATTCTTTAATCAACTTATTAAGAAACTTTTCTGGCAGCTTAATAGTTACTTGAAGAAGCTTCTCCTCTTCAGCCTTCTGGATAAGGAGCCATTGTGCATCATCAAATCTGGTCAAAGGTTTTTCACGCAACCATTTCACACCAGCAAACTGATGGAAAGAATCAATTGCTATTTTTCCATCAGGGGTAGGGCTGGTTGATACTACAGCATTATCCATAAAGATATTCCGAACACATCTCTTGACAGACGGCTCACAGCTTATCTCAACCGCAGCCTAGGAAATTAGAACCATAAATAACTACACATGGTACAATGAGATTTATTATCAACAATATTACAGTATTTGCTTAGAATAACAATGTATACCATATGCCTGGCTCCTTTAAGGACAGCTTGTGGAGTCTCAAACATTGCACATGTAAAATTTGAAGCTATCTCCTCTGGTGTCTCCTTTGCATCTTCCAACTCATCATCCTAAAATTAAATGAAGCAAGAACATTAGATCTCAACACAATATAACAGAAACTACAAATCATACTCACCATCTTTTCCAGAGATAGATGTGCTCCAAGTTGCTCAGCACTGTATCCAAACTTGCTGGCAACCTCCCACAGGCCAGCCTTATTGCAAATACTATATTGTGATCTCCTCTTGGGCCTCTTATATTGACCTTCATCAACACCAACCTCCCCAGGTGGGAAATGCAAGTTAAACTTGGCATCAACATCGTCAACTTCCCTTTCTGACTCTGCGCCCCTGAGATCTTTAAGAATTGATTCAAAAAGCTGTTGGTTCAAATTAAGTCTTGTTTCATCATATATGCGTCGTGATTCTTCTTCAAACCGCTTATTGTAGTGCAACTGAAGACCACTCTTTCTCTTTTGAAGAAGCAGCCATTTTCGGTCAAGGTCCTGAATTGCCCAAAGCACCTAAATAGAAGCATTGTAGCTGTTAATCACAAAAAAAAACCTTTCCATAAATTATGGCTTGATTAGATACAAATTCATAGTTCCATGACAAGCCCAGTTACCCTGTGCCACTTCATTGTAGGTGCTTTTTCAGATTTATCCTGATCATCATCAACATCATGTTGCTCAGGATCTTGAAGCAGAGTAAGACACTGCTCCTTGCGATACATCGCAATAAAGGGAATCTGCAAGCAAGAAAGAATGCAAGAATACTAAGAAAATATAAACCAGCGCATGAGATAAATCATTTATCAATCAAGTCAGGAAGTACTAACATCTAACTTCTGTACATGAGTTAAATCCAAAAATCTCATAATGTCATCCTTGTTTATAAAATGATCCTGCCTTTCTTTACCAAATAATGGTACTGCACCATTTATAAGTTGGTTAAATATCCAGGTGCTCTCTTCAATTATGCTGAGTTCATCTATTGGAGGAGTCCCGGTGCTTTCCTCTGAGATCTGGAAACAGAAAAGTAAAGCCAATCAAGACTTGCATTAAGAGAGACAAAAGGAAAACATATATATATTTGTAACATTTTTTAAACCAAATCAACAAACCTGCATTCTTTCTGGAACATCAGTCATCCGAATTTGGTCATCCTTTTCGGTCATGTACTTTTCAGAAAGAACAGTTGGTTCAAATTGATCTTCAAGTCGCCCTTCTTTCTGCTCACTAGAATCTAAGCCCTGTTTGCGTAACAGCAGGAGTTCATCCACATCACCAAAGATATCTATAGCTTCCTTTAAAGCAGATGATGAAACATCCGGTGCATGCCTTGACTTCTTATTCTTCATCTTCTTCCGTCTGCAAACAAGTTACTTAATAAAGAGAACTCCAAAAGTCCAAAGTTAAATGTATAAAGGACTCCATATTCATGCTGTACAAAAGTTGTACCTAACAGAAGCTCCATGCTCCTCATCTTCTTCTACAATAAAGTCTGCCATTTCATCTTCTTCACCCATATCTCCATCCTCTTCCTCTTCTATTGGCTCTTCATCTTCAGCAATATCTTCAAGAGGTTGTCCTAAAACATTCATATATCAACCAGATAGTTCTTCAAAACTGCATAAAAATAATAATGATAATGGACAGTATGTTCAATGCACAAACCATCATCATCACCAAATAGAGTACGCTTAAGCTTTTCCTCAGCAGTTGCGCTACCCTTCATGCCTCCATCAAACTCATCATCAGAAAGTCCAAATTGCTCCTCATCAAAATCTCTCCGAGCCTTTTTTAACCGCTTAAATTTCTTGCTTCCCTGGATTAAAAAAAAAAAAGACGAACCAAAACCCCAAATAAATAGTTAATCGAGCTGTGCAAGAAAACAGATGTTAAATTTGAACCGTTGTCTTCAGTTTAATGTTTTATTGTATAACAATTTTCAATTCAACAGGGATAAAACCAATCAATATGATCAAATTTCAATAACAATGGAAAGAACTTAAATGATGTACAATATTCCATTTCGAAACATAAATGATTAAATGATATAGAAATTTAACAATCATAATGTTTTCATTAAGGTAGGGAAACAAAATCTTACAACCTTCGGTACATTAACATCATTCTCCCGTAGAAGCTCATAGTCATCTTCATCAAGGTCCTCAGCTTCCCTGAAAACATTGATATAAAACATCAGAAATTGGCGAAGCTAACCTGTTGGACCTAGGAACATCATATAAAGTTCTCTTTTGAACAAGTGTAGCAATCACATATTATCATAGGAGGAAAAAATATTAACTTCTTCTTTCTTTTTTTCTTTTTCTTCCGCCTCTCTTCGTCACTATCTTCCCTCTCTTCATCTTCATCTACATCTTCATCCTCCACATCATCAACTATAAATCCATCATTCTCATACTCATCCTGCCCATCCTCTGTTCAAACCAAACATAAATAAAAAACTAAAAATAATTCAAGAACAATTAACAAAAAAAGAAAAACACTTTAACACCCCCTCCCCAAAATATTATATCCATCACGCCATTTAGCCCTAATTTTCTTCATTTTCATTATTTCCCTTAAAAAAGGTTAACTAGAAAACAGAACCCAGAATTTAGAAAGCTATTCCCAAGCTCTGAAATGAGAAATCAGATCTAAAAAAAACTAAGTAATACCGTCTTCTTCATCCTCGTCATCAGGGTCGCGGTCATTGATATTGTCCCCTTCCATCGGCTCTCCTTCCTCGTCGACCTCCAACTCATCTGCAAGAATGAACCCAAAATCAAAACAGAGAATCTTTGAGAAAAAGATAGAACTTCAATAGTGAAAATTAAAGAAAAAGAAGTTAGGGGTTTGATTTCCGCGGGTTTAACCTTCTTCATCAGAGATGACGTTTCTTCCCATGCTTCCGAGAAAACCGAAGTAGCAAGAAACAGAGAAAATGAATAAAAATTGAAACCAGTTATCCTTTCTTCTCTATAAAAACCCTAGTAAAATAATTGGAGAAGCCACATTTCTACTGTTCCGAACTTCTGATATATATAATTTTTTTAAGTTAAAAAGAAAAAAAAAAAGACAACAGCTGAAGTCAGTCTACGTGTTCCTGGTGGGGGATGATTCCGAGTAGGATAAAAACTCACGAATAAAGAAAAAAAAATAGCTGTTGTCTCCTTTTTTTTTCTTCAAATGGGTTAATACTAAAGAAGATAAGAGACTTTTAACTGAGATAAAAGATTCGATTTTTAATATTAAAGTTATTATATTTATAAGATAATTTTCAATATTATTTTTAAAAAATTTCAATATTATTAAATTAACACGATTTTCAATACTTTAATAATTTCCAAAAATATTACAAGTCAAATATTATTATATTAAAAAATTCTAAATTTATGTAAAATTTTATTTTATAAAATAAAATGAGTCACACTAAAATATTTTACACATAAATGGAAAGAATTGTTTTTCCTCTTAAAATGACTTAAAATTATTGAAATAAGACATTTTATGTAACTTTTATCTCTATTTTCTAGTTTCTCTCTTTCTCCGCTGAGTTAAATTTCTTAAACTATATTTATTTGTTTCAAACAATTAAATTATTTTTATTATTAGAATTATAAAATTAATCTATAAATAATTTTTTATAATCTTACAAAATACACTTGTTAAATATTATAACTCAACATTTTTAACGAATTTTGTTTTTAGGTCTTCGAAGTTTAATTTTTATCTTCATCTTTTATATTTTTCGTTCTTTTGCTATGATAGTATAATAATCTTTTAATCATTTCGATCCCCAACAGCTTTCTTCCTCATTGTTCTTCATTTATCTTTGATTTTCTTTAAGAAATAGAGTCCCTCAATTGTTGTTGGTCTCAATGTAGGTGCAATCGTAATAAAGGTGAATAGTATCTTACATATCTAATTATTGGCTAATGGCTTCATTAAGATTTTAGGATGTCAAACCATCATGTTAAGCAACAATATTGAGAAGAGCAGGCGGCCTCGTACCATCTGTAGTTAAGTTATAACTCATTTCACCTCAATATACTCTATAGATCAACTAATGCCTTGATGATGTTGAGTTAGTAAAAAGCTCAATAGAGTAAAAACATGAGTATACTTGATCGATTCATTGTTACCGTTTGAAGGCATGATGGTTGCAAAAAGTTCTGGAAGTTGACTTGGCCCATAAAAGTGGCTTCTGGCTTCATTAAGATTTCAAGAATATTTTATCTCTGAAAAAAGGTTATGAACTCTAACCTACATGGTTATAGTGTTTAGAATGAAAAGACATAGGTTTAGGAAACTTTAACCCTAAAAAAGTCCTGAAGTAGATATACTTGATTGTCGGAAAAAAATTCTAAACTTGACACTTACTAGTGTCGAGTTATTTGATTTTATGAATATCAATCACCATTGTTAATTTCTTTTATTTTAATGGCTATAAATAAAATCCAACTCAATCCTTCGTTGTAGTCCCATTTCAAAGGTACATATAAACATCGATTTTGACTAAATATTTATGTGTTCTTTTCAATTAGAACCTCGTTGTTTGGTCATAAAATCAAATTTAGAGGATAGGGAAAAGAGAATCTCTTTGTCTTCAAGCCATATCAAGTGTTGCTAGTCTTTCATTCGTGAGCTTCGTAGGCTCATTCATTACCGACACGAAAAATCATATGCAAAATGGATGGTATGCATAATATATATTCGCCCGTTTTGCAAATATGTCCCTTGTTTCACATCGAAGTAATCTATGCATAATGTATTCCCCATTTTCATCTTCAATTGGCTTCATTAAAATGCTCAACGACAATCAATCTTTTCTGTTCAAAAAGACAACATTATCGTGTGCAATTGCAATGTTACTTGTATGCAAAAGTATATTATCGTGTCCTTGGTAAATCCCATGTTAACGTCTCTAAACCTTGTATTCACTACACCAAAATTGGGTTTTAGCGGCAGTTTTAGTGGCGTTTTTTGAAAAAACGCCGGAAAAAATAGAGAATTAGCGGCGCTTAAGAGGAAGCGCCGGTAAAAACTGATATTTAGCAGCGTTTTCAATAGAACGCCGCAAAAAAAATGCATTAGCGGCGTTTTCACATAAAACGCCGCAAAAAAAATGGTACGGCGTCGTTTCTGTGGTCTTCGAAGGGATTTAGTGGCGTTTCAATATTATCGCCGCTAATGATGAGACCTTTGACGGCGTTTTTGGGTATACGCCGCTAATGGTGGGTCTTTTAGTGGCGTTTGTGAGAAACCGCCAGTAATGTTACGATATTTATCGGCGTTTTCTAGTGTAGCGTCGCGAATGTTCTTACCTTTACCGGCGTTTTTACGTTTGCGCTGCTAATGGTGGAGATTTTAGTGGCGTTTTTGGTCAATCGCCGCTAGTGTTAAGGTATTAGCAGCGTTTTTCTCTTAGCGCCGCTATCGGTTGGGGGTGATAGTGGCGTTTTTGGTGAAACGCCACTAATGTTAAGGTATTTAGCGGCGTTTCTATCCTAGCGCCGCTACTGTTGTGAATTTTACTGGCCTTTTTATGTATGCGCCGCTATTGGTTGGGGGTGATAGTGGCGTGTTCTGGTCAATCGCCACTAATGTTAAGGTATTTAGCGGCGTTTCTATCATAGCGCCGCTATTTGATTGGTGGGTGATAGTGGCGTGTTTTGGTCAATCGCCACTAATGTTAATGTACTTAGCGGCGTTTGGTTTTAAAGCGCCGCTAAAGTTGGGTTTTTTATGCGTTTATTTGTAAGTTTTAAAATTAGTCTATTTAGCGTTTGTTTACAAGCCGTAAAAAGCATTTTACCTTATTTAGCTTATATTATTCATATTAATTAAATAAAATTCAACTTAAATGTAATTAAATATTTAAAATATTCAGGAAAAAATAACACATAGAAATATTTTGAAATATATCACATGAAAAAATTAAATTATTATTTAAAATAATTTTTAAGATTTTTGAGTACATGATTAATCTTGATAATTTTTATATAATAATATATTAAAAAATTTATATGATCCTAAAATAGATAGTATGATTATAAATTTTAAAAAGTGAATTACTTATTGATCAAGATTAGGTAATTTAGGGTTTTACATTTAATCTAATTAATTATAATCATGTTGAATTAATATCATGATTTAATGTATATAGAACTATTAATTTAAATTCAAATTGTGGTTATTGTGGATATGAATATCCAAAATGGGTTACAATTTTAAAGATATGTTTTGATTAGGATTAAAAATTCGATGGATATATAATATTATTTAATTTAAATTCAAGGTTGCAATATAATTAGTAACTTAAATAGATTTGTGAATTTGAATTGAATTCATTCAAATTAAAATATATAAAATATTTTAACTCGCTATCATTCCTTTTGTTATCACTTCAATATTAAAAAAATCTCATACATATATATATATATAGTCGTTGTTCGTCCTTTGTGTTTTCATTTATCTATTTGATAAATTTAAAGTATAATAAAGTAGTTAAATAGAGAATATTTTAATTATAAATAAAAAATATATTAATGATTGGTAACTTTATATAAAAAAATTTATAAAGTTTAATATTGTGTATTGGTACTTTATACAAAATTATTAAATATTAATTATTGTTTAGTCGATTTTAAATATATTTTATGATTATTAAAGATTTAGGGAATAATTTTTTTGGATGGTCTTTTAAGGAGTACCAGGTATGGATTAGGGTTTAGGATTAAGGTTTAGGGGTTTAGGGTTAGGGTCTAGGTTTAGGGGTTAGTGATTTGGGATTTGGGGTTGGTGGTTTGGGGTTTGGGGTTTGTGATTTATATTACAATAAATTAATTTAATATATTTAAATTATGAGTATATAATATTACGTCTTATCGCCCAGCTGTGCGGTTTTGTTTTCCTCCAATTTTTGGTCAAGATTCTACAAAATCAGTTCACCTTCTTGGATGAACGACGGATTTGGGTGCATAGTTTATATTATTTAATTAAGAGATAGGTGTATAGATAACTTTATATATATATATGCATGTATAATTGAATGGTTAAATTAATTTTATACATGCATAAGACGTAATATTATCTAAATATATTAAACCTTAAACCATTTACTCTAAAATATTATAATTTAATTAGTTATATATAAGTAAACTTTTAGTAGTGTACAAATGTTTTAATAATTAATAAATTTTTATTTTTATTATATTGAAATTGTCAAAAGAATTGATAAACTTTAATTATACTTAGTAATTAAAAGATACAATTAATTAAAGATAAAACAAATAAATAAATAAATAAATAAATAAATAAAATATGTGAGATTTAGCGACGTTTTAAGCAAAAACGCCGCAAAAGTTATTAATTAATCGGAAAAAACGATGTAGTTTTGTTTTGGAATTGAATGGCTTTGGTGGCGTAAGTGTAGAAACGCCACTAAATGAAGGATTTAGCGGCGCTATACTTAAAACGCCGCAATATTTCTTCACAGATTTAATAAAACAGTGTCGTTTTATCTGCTTCATTAACAACATTAGTGGCGCTATGTTACAAACGCCGCAATAGTTCATTCTGGTATATCATTTTATCCCAACACTTAGCCGAAATTCCCCCCAAATTATCCCCAAAATTCCCCCCGAATTTTCCCCCAAAAATCCCCCAATTCTAGAACCCTAGCTAGGCTGCCCTCAACCATTTCTGCTACATTGCTCACCGACCCTCCTGTTCTTAGTCGTCAATCGTCGATCGTCATCGTCATCTGTCTTGCTTTGATCCTCTGCCGTCGCTAGGGTACAACAAAATATAAGGTTTTCCTCTTTCTCTCCTGCAGTAAAAAATTGGGAATTAGTTCTTATACTTTAATCTATACCAGTTGCATGATTTAGTTCATTTGACAGTTTCTTTTCTGTTTGTATTTAAAAAAAAAACGTTTGAAACATAATTTTGTTCATAATTTTGACTATCCTGTTGTATTATAGAAAATGAATTTACAGGCTTGTAATACTGTTTGTTCATAATTTTGTTACTAATTTTGTTCATAAGTTTGAAACTGGTTGTATTACAGAATTTGCAGCCTTGTAGTACTGGATTCACTTGAACTGCGTTTATATGCATAGTTGTTTTATATGCGTTTTATATGTTAATAAGTTTGAAATTTGTTTGTTCATCCATTGGTGCCATGAACTGTTTGTACTAATTTTGTTCATAAGTTTGAAACTTTAGATTTAAAATTCTCATGGCAAATGACCTAACCTCCCCTGTATTTGATAGATTCTTCTCCGAAATTTTGTAATTATAGTTACAATTCGTATAGTATGGAGTAGTTAATTAATTGAAATTGATGTAAGTGCCTATCATTTATCTTTGTTGTTAAATTTGACTTGAGAGACCTAGAAGCGACGTTTTTAGTGAAGTCATGACAGAAATTATTGGAAATTTGGTTTCTTGTTCAGATCACCAATAATATAGCATAATTAAAATATATATATAGCTTAAATGAAATAAAATAAAAATAAATCTGGTTATGGTCCTCCTTCAGCTCTCCCTCCCTAAAACAGAGTTGAATATATAGTTAGATGACAAAAATCATTGGTCATATGCAGTCAAATAATATAGAAATGCTTAATCCAGTGCATTACATTAAAGAAACATCTTATTTGTTTATATCCTGTTTGTAGTTTACAGTACTGTGTAACTGTTCATAATTCATGTTTGCGTTGTTGTGCTTAGCTTGCTGTGTTGGACGGAGAACGCTATTCTTTGGTGTGAAAAGTCAATTTCTTCGGGCTAGATTGCTGCCTATTTCGCTGCATAAGTTGTCTATTCTTTGGCGTGGAAGGTAAATGTTTCATTCTTCTGTTGTAATGTATCAGCGTCAGTTATGCGTGTTGCTTTTCGAGGTACCGATATAGCCGTTGCATGTAGGCAGTTTTGACATGTATTATGCAAATCCCCAAATGGTTTTAAGCAAGTGGACTATGTTTATGTGCTAATAGTTCCTTTTTGCCAAAGCAAATTTTATTAATTAATGCTAGTTATTTTTAAAATGGATTTATAACATATGAATATTAAAAGGTACTCAAGTTAATATTTTTGAAACATAATGTCTTATTGGTCTCGAACTATTAAAAGGTACTCAAGTTAAATTAGAATTATTGTTGTTGATAGTAATATATATGATTTACAATTGTTATTACACTCTGAAAATCAATGATTACTTATAAAATAAAGAAATGGTAGTAAACTTATAGAAATAAAAAGAAAAGCATGCAACTTTAAATTGTCGAGGGTTTTATGCTTTTATATTAGAAAATCACACAAGCATTCGTGGAAAAACGTAATAAATTTGGGACATAATTTGATAATTTAAATAAGTATTACTATATTTTAAATATTATACATATATTAATTTACATTATATAAGCTATATTTAAATATTGTTAATAATTAGTTCTAGAAATTTTAAAACTAATTGTACATGTTATTTTTCTAAATATTAACATCTATATTTTCAATAATAATTTTATAATTTTAGAAATAATTGTAAATGTTATTTTGCTAAATATTAACATATATATTTTCAATAATAAATTTTATAATTTTAGAAATAATTGTAAATGTTATTTTCTATATTTTCAATAATAAATTTTATAATTTTAGAAATAATTGTAAATGTTATTTTCTAAATATTAACATCTATATTTTCAATAATAAATTTTATAATTTTAGAAAGAATTGTAAATGTTACATAATTCAAATATCAATCATAAGTTACATATACAATTCAAATTTTCTAAATATCAATGATATCATAAGTTAGATAATTAAAATTATATAACAACTTATATATAAACTTACATAATACATAACTTATGACATAATACACATAACTTATATATAAACTTACATAATACATAACTTATTACATAATAAGTTACGTAACTTATATAGAAACTTATATAACAACTTGCATAACTCACATAACTAAATCAATTTATATTATACATTAACTTGTCGGACTTGCATAACTTATATAATACTTAACTTACATAATACATAACTTACATAATAACATAATAAGTTACATAATATTATACATAACTCACGTAACTAAATGAATTAATATTATACATTAACTTGTCGGACTTGCATAACTTATATAATACTTAATTTACATAACTTACATAACTTACATAATACATAACTTACATAATAACATAATACGTTACATAATATTTTACGTAACTCACATAACTAAATGAATTTATATTATACATTAACTTGTCGGACTTGCATAACTTATATAATACTTAACTTACATAACTTACATAACTTACATAATACTTGGGTTACGTAATACATAACTTACATAACTCATATATACTTGTAACTGACCAACTTACCGTTGTAATTTATGGTGGAAATCAGACTTCAAGAATTTAGAAATGGACCGTTCTTGGATGAAATTGTCAAGGTTAAGCAACGGTTATCGAAATGGAGTACAGTCTTTTCTTAATTTTGCATTTGAACATGCAAGCCAAGAGAACATGATTCTTTGCCCGTGTAACAACTGTGTCAACACAAACTGGCATTATCGTGAAGTTGTGTACGAGCATTTAGTTGTCGATGGGTTTGTTCGGGGTTATAAAAAATGGCTTTTTCATGGAGAATGCCCGGCTAGTACCTCCTCTTCAACGATGGATGTATCTTATCCTGGTATTGCTTACCATCAGTCTGTTGGAGGGGATGACATGGAATGTATGTTGCGGGATGCATTTAATATGAACAGTCAGCATCTGCCGTCGATCCCATCCGACTTTGTGCCATCTGATGATTGTAATATTCATGGAAATACTTTTACCGAACCGGGAACAACTGTACGTCCTGAAGAGCCGAATAGAGAAGCGGCGAATTTCTACGCGCTACTTAATGACATGAACAAAGAACTGTATGAGGGATCGAAATTTTCAAAAATGTCCTTCTGTGTTCGTCTTTTTCATTTAAAATGTTTGGGAGGGTGGACTGGAAACTCATTGACAATGCTGTTAGAGTTTTTGACAGAAATGTTTCCATTTGCAAAAATCCCTCAATCATGCAAAGATATGAATAAAATGATTAAAGATTTAGGCCTTGGGTACAACAAAATCCATAGTTGCCCGGATGACTGCATGTTGTACTGGGGCGATCGAAAATACCAACAGTGCTGCCACGTATGCGGCGAATCCCGTTGGATAAATAGAAACACAGAATATGGGAACGATGATGAAAATGATGCACAATCAAGAAAGAAGCCAGTCAAGATTTTACGGTATTTTCCGTTGATACCAAGGCTTCAAAGGCTTTTCATGTCATCGAAAACAACGGAGTCAATGACGTGGCACCAAGATGGACGAACCGATGATGGATTACTAAGACATCCGGCAGATTCTTTAGCGTGGAAATCATTTGACAATAAATTTCCAAGCTTTGCAAGCGATCCTAGGAATGTGAGGCTTGGGCTAGCATCCGACGGCTTCAATCCTTACAAGATCATGAGCACTGCGTACAGTACTTGGCCAGTGGTGCTTATTGCTTACAATCTGCCTCCGTGGATGTGCATGAAACAATCTTCCCTTATCTTATCTATGATTATCCCTGGAGAGAAAGGGTCCGGGAATGATATCGACATTTATTACAGCCACTTATTGAAGAGTTAAATCAATTATGGGCCGGTGTTGAGACATACGATGTGCTAAGAAAGGAGAACTTTAATTTACGTGCAGCTTTGATGTGGACCATTAATGACTTCCCCGCTTATGCCAATTTATCCGGTTGGAGTACCAAGGGTCGTTATGCGTGTCCTTATTGTGCTGCACAAACATGTTCGCAATGGTTGTATAATGGGAAGAAGTTCTCTTACATGGGGCATCGCCGGTGGTTACCGAAAAATCATAGATTTAGATTTGAGTTCGTATTTGATGCATCAAGAGTTTAGAAGCTCCTTTGCGGACTAATCGGCTCAAATCTTGTTCATGTTGGAACATATGAATTTCACTTATGGGAAGACGAACCAACCGCCAAACACGCAAAGAAATAGAAGATCAAATGATCAAGCTGATGATGAGTCAGATGAAGAGGACGATCCTAATGAGGCGGACTTGTGGAAAAAAAGAAGTATTTTTTTTGAGTTGCCTTATTGGGAGTATCACATTGTACGACACAATCTTGATGTTATGCACATTGAGAAAAATGTCTGTGAGAACATTGTGAGTACAATTTTAAATGTCGACAGAAAATCAAAAGACAATATTCAGAGTCGACTTGATTTAGTCCAAATCGGCATTCGGCCTGATCTTCATCCCAATTCACTTCCGAATGGGAAATATCGGTTGCCGCCTTCTATTTTTTCAATGTTAAAGACGGAGAAAGAAGTGTTCTGCATGGTGTTGAAGGATATAAAGGTTTCAGATGCGTATGCATCAAATATATCTCAATGTGTTAGTGTAAAAGATCGAAGACTGTATTAGCTAAAATCACATGACTATCACATCTTGATGCAAGATTTACTGCCAGTTGCTCTACGACGTTGTATGTCGCAGAATGTGACGTCTTGTATAATTGAACTATCGAATATTTTTAAAGCCATTTGTGGAAAAGTTTTGGATGTTGAAGAACTTCAGAAGGTACAAGATCGAGCTGCGTTGACTTTATGTAACTTGGAGAAAATCTTCCCACCTTCCTTCTTCACTATTATGGTTCACTTGATAATTCATCTCCCGCATGAAGTAATTCTTGGCGGACCCGTTTTCTATCGATGGATGTATCCCATAGAAAGGTCTTAAATAAAATGATTAAAATTTTCCTTCATTCACCTATATGCCTTCAAAAGAAATATTTTGATAATGTTGTATATCGTGTTTAGGTTCCTTTCCAAATTGAAGTCTTACTGCCGCAACAAGCGTTATCCAGAAGGATCGATTGCTGAAGGCTACTTGGCGGAGGAATGTATGACTTTCTGTTCAAGATATTTGGAAGGTGTTGAAACAAGGTTTAACAGACCAAATAGAAATGCTGGACTCACGGATCATCACTTCGCCGATACTTATTTGTTCCAAAGTTTTGGAGAACAACTCGGTAAAGTTGAAATTGCAGAATTAGATGATTTATCGTGGGTACAAGCACATCGATATGTTCTGTTTCACCACGAATCAATGGAACCTTTACGCAAGTAAGTTCTAGAAATTTGATAAATATTCATCAATCAAAAATTGTTTATCTTCTAATAAATTTCAAAAATATTTCTAACATAGTGAGTACAAACAAATATTGAGATCTCGTTCGCGCTCTCGAAGAACACAACATCGGGATATCAATAAGTTGTTCACAGAATCTTTCCATGAATGGTTAAGCCAAACGGTATGCAATTGGAGCTTTCATCGACAAATAATAATGTTCGGTCAAAACATTTTTAATAACTCAGTTTACTTTCCATTCAGTAGGTTTGGAGTGGGAAGAACGTCACCGACGAAGTTAAATGGCTTTCTCAAGGTCCAAATCGGGTGGTTAAAAGATATACTGCATTTCTCATCAACGGATTCAGATTTCATACAAAATATCGCGAGAGATTGAGGAGAACGCAAAATTGTGGAATAGTTGTTAATTCCTCAATTACAAGTTATGCTAGTGCTACGGACAATAATCCGGTCGAGGGAAATGTGGAATATTTCGGACTTCTTACTGACCTAATTGAGTTGGATTACTACGGCAAATGGAAAGTTGTCTTATTTCGAGGTGATTGGGCCGATGTTAATACTGCTCGTGGAATTAAGCAAGATCAATTTGGTTTCACAATGGTGAACTTCGCTCGATTAATTCACACAGGACAACAGTTGGTTGATGAGCCGTATGCATTTTCTTCTCAAGTCAAACAAGTTTTTTACCCAAAAGATCCAACTGATGAGGGTTGGTACGTTGTACTCCGTAACATCCCTAGAGACTTGTTTGACATGGGCAGTGGAAGTAGAGATGGCATTGACGACAGAACACAAACTTTGCCCTTTCCAGAACCAAACTTAGGCGAAAACATCCCTAGTATTAGTACACAATTTCAATGGGTTCGCCAGGATACGGATGAAGATAATTACGAATTATAATGTAGTAAGCTTTTACGATTATTTAATTATATGTAATATCATAATATAAATATTAATCTTTTTGTATATTTCAACTAAGTTTTCAAATATTTCATTTGTATTGCAGATAAAATGCGGCGACGAAAAGTGCGACAGCTAAGCCTGGTTCCAGGTACTCCAAACTCTGCGAAAACAAACAGCACTGATCAACAGACTGCTATTGGGTCTTCGAATATTTCTATTACACCTGAGGAACCTACAGAAATTCAAAGTACTTTAACATTTAATTTAAATGCTTATTGACTTCTTGTTTATTTATTTTTAAAATTCTTATAACAATATAAAATTTTTCAGTTGAAAATGGTGGGACGCGAAGAGTTCGAGGGCGTACGCTACTGAGGGATTTATACGAGCTAGATCCAGCCGAGCGTGTCAAAGTATGCAGCAATAGCTTTGGTCAGCCTGTTGGATCAGAAGCTCGTCTTTTAGCAGGATACTTGGGCATTCTAGCACGGAATGCAAATATGTTGCCAATTAACTTCGAGACATGGCGACAAATGCACGATAGTAACAAGAACCAAGCTCTTGATAACGTTAAGGTAACAAAACGTTAATGTCATTTATAATACTTGGGTTTAAGTTTCAATTATATTAACTTTCTTAGCTTCTGTTCTTTGTAGGCGAGATTTGCTCTAGAGGTCTCCGATGCTTATGTAAAAAAGGCATTGGGAAAAAGATGGAGAGACCATAAGAGCACATTAAAGAAAGACTATTTTAAGACAAAAACAACCCTGGACGAGAGATTACAAAATGTCCCGCCGGGAATGCTGAGGTATCAGTGGGAATAGGTCGTTAGATTTTGGACTTCGAAGAAAGGAGAGGTATGTGTTACTAAAACAATCTTGATTTTGGTTTATATTATTTATTAATCAACATACTAATAATTTCATAACGTAGGATCGTGAACGAGTTGGAAAATGTAGTAGGCAGAAACAGAAATTCACTCACACAGCTGGGTCCAAAAGTTTTGCTTGTGTAGCTCACTTTGAGGTAATTTGAACTTTGTAATTCTGTCAGATTTTTATTACTTTCTATCAAATAATATTTTTACTACTGTATTATAGGAACTGTCGTCCGGTCAGAAAGTTGGACGCCTTCAACTTTTTGACATTACACATAGGAAGAAAGATGGGAACCCTATGACTCCTGAAGCTGCAGAAATTCTGGTACGTTTGCTTAATACAATTTGACTTGTTTTAATATTTTACAGTGTATATTTTCTACTGGTTTATTTCATTTCTTGTAATGCAAATTTTGTTAAGTTATGTTGCATTTGTTTTTTTAATAAATATTGTGTTCCTAACAATGTGATTTATTGTTGTTGGATAAACTAAAGGATAAAAAAGCGGAGTACGAAGCGATTGCTTCCAGTGATAGTTCTGTTCATATTGAAGACATTGATAATCGTATTATCACTGATGTTTTGGGTCCTGAAAGGTACGGTCGGGTTCGATTTCAAGGATTTTTTGTTAGCCCAACCCAATATTTTGGATCCAGCTCGTAACAATACATGCCTTCCGGGAGTCAGGCTGTAACACCCCTTACCCGAGACCGTCGCCGGAATCGAGTACGAGATGTCATGCAATTTTATCAAATTCATCAAATGGCAACAACATCAAGTTGGCAGGGAAACACTGACCTTGTATCATCAAAGGACAATTTTTGCATATTTTATCAACTATCACATGCTTGCCTAAAGGATTTGACACTTTAATCACATACTCCGTCAATTCAACACACAAATTCTTATCAGACACTAAATTCATACATACATACGAATGAGTAGAACCAGGATCAATCAATGCAAGAACATTAGTGTCGTAAAGAGAAAATATACCAGTGATCACATCGGGGGAAGATGCTTCCTCTCTAGCTCGGATGGCATAAGCTCTTGCTGGAGCTCCCGCTTCAGACCTTACGGTAGTGTCTTTTATTACACCTTTACCACTAGTTCCAGTCCCTACATTTCTCGGTGGTCTTCCTCTAGTAGTCCCACTGCTCGATCTCACATTTTGAAACTTTTCTATCTCTTCTCTTTCTGGACAATCTTTCACAAAATGATCTTGAGATCCACATTTAAAACATGCTCGGCTGATTAAATAACATTCCCCTAAATGTCGTTTTCCACAATGTTGACATTCCAGTCTAGTAGGTTTAACACTACCTACACTTGCCATAGAAGTCGCCTGAGCTTTAGAACCTGAATATTGTCTTCCTCGATCTCTTTGCAAATTCACACTAGAAACATTCGATCGAGTATTCATTTCTCTAGACTTCTTCGTTTGAAATTGAAATGACTTGCCTATTGATCTTTTTCTTGCATCTCTTGCTTCACTTTCCACCTTTCTTTTCTCTTTACTCAATTCTTCAGCCTTGATAGCTCTTTCAACTAGTACCACTAACTCTTTAATTTCAAGAATTCCCACTAGCAATCGGATATCCTCGTTTAATCCATCTTCAAACCTTTTGCACAATGTAGCTTCATTAGATACATACTCTTGGGCATACTTGCTTAATTTGACAAATTCTCATTCATATTCGGCTACCGTCATGCGCCCTTGTTTCAATTCAAGAAACTATTTTCTCTTTTGATCAATGAAACGCTGACTTACATACTTCTTTCAGAATTCTTCTTGAAAGAAATCCCATGTAACTTTCTCTTTAGGCACCACTGACACTAAAGTTTTCCACCAATTATAAGCCGAATCCCTCAGCAATGAGATAGCACATTTGAGACTTTCTTCTGGAGTACACGATAATCCATCCAACACTCTGATAGTATTATCAAGCCAAAACTCGGCTCTTTCAGGATCATCATTCACATTAGCTCGGAACTCTTCAGCTCCATACTTTCGAATTTTGTCCACTGGAGGCTTTGACAATCTTAACACTTCAGTTTGTTGAGGAGCTATGGGAACAGCTTGAGGAATAGGAGGGGGCGGAGGAGGTTGAGCATTTGGATTAGTTCTAACAAACTCGATGTACCAATTGTTCATCATCCGGAGAAAAGCTTCGAGCCTCATCTCCTTGACCACGAGTCTCGAATCGACTTTCAACAGGCACATTACTTTGAGCATCATCAGCTGTATCTCGATTAGAATCCATTACTATAAAAAAAACATTTTAAGATGTCAGGAGTCGTCACACTATCATTATTCAATTATGGCATGTATAGATAGTCTATTACACTCGCTACGTTAGTTTGAGAATCGACTAAACCGTAGCTCTGATACCACTAAATGTAACACCCCTTACCCGAGACCGTCGCCGGAATCGAGTACGAGATGTCATGCAATTTAACTTACCAATTCGGAGCATAGAAATTTGCTTTTAAAATTAAATTCACTGTTCATAGCAAAGCTGTCCATCTGCGCGACTGTCACTAATTTAATTATATATCGAGTTACGAAACTCAAAATTTAAATCCGTAAATTTTCCCTAAAACTAGACTCATATACCTTCTTACCATAAA
The DNA here is from genome assembly GCF_025698545.1 of Gossypium raimondii. NCBI lineage: Eukaryota > Viridiplantae > Streptophyta > Magnoliopsida > Malvales > Malvaceae > Gossypium > Gossypium raimondii. The sequence goes on from NC_068574.1 coordinate 52,939,388, forward strand.
ATTTTAAGATTTTTTGACTTAGCCAATTAGTACAGTTTATTCCTTAAAGTATCCCCTGTTTCACAACTCAACAGATCTGACCTCTTGGCACTAAAAATCAATTATCTCACTGTACAGAATTCATATAAGGTTACCATTTGTTTATTTTGAAAGTAGACTCATTAAGGATTCTATACATATAAATTATGGCTTATAATTCTCTCTGTAAAATTTATAATGATTTTCTAAATTCAGAACAGGGGACTTTAAAACCATTCTAACCCTGTCTCACTAAAATTCAAATATCTCAAAATATACAATTCCTTTGCCTACACCGTTTCTTTCATGTAAAAATAGACTTGATAAGATTTAATTCAATATATAATTCACTCTCTAATTCCATTTCTACTATTTATGGTGATTTTTCACATTCACGTCACTGCTGCTGTAAAAAAAACTGCTTCTTTGTATTAGCTACCATTTACACATACATAACACCAAAACATAATCTTTACTAACCATTTAAATAGGTAATCTTAGCCATATCACAAGAACACACCCAAAATGAGCAAGACTCTATACATGCCATAGTTTTAAACATTTTGAAAAACACATAATACCGAGATGGTTATGATAGTGTGATACGAGCTCCGACGATCCCCAGTTCGAACAAGCTCAAAACACTATAAAACAAATGAAAGAAAGAAAGGTGTAAGCTATAAATAGCTTAGTAAGTTACATGTAAACAATAATTACTCATTTAATAATTAACACTTTTAACATATAACTAATCAAAACATTTCTTAGCAATTTCCATCACTTACACATGCACAATCTTACCAATTCACTCGCATATACACTTCCACACTTAACATTTATCACATATATTCATTCTTTCAATTGTACCTGCATCCACACTTCATTTTATATTCACTTTAATTCATTATTAATCCCGTTGAACACTCGGAATATACACAGATACGTAGAGATTTAGCACATAAGTGCAACAACGATATGTAGCCAAGCTACATTGTTATGTAGCCGGCTACCATCGTTATGTAGCCAAAGCTACCATCAAACGTAGCCAAGCTACCAGCGATCAATAACACTGAAATGTCCACGGGCCCGCTCACACAAGTCGTCAGTGTCGCAACACATGCTAGGTCACCCAGCACCGGGACTCATTGTAACATCTGTAACATCGATCTCTAGTGACATGTCACTTGTATCCACTTCTATTCCTAAGTTCAACCGGGAATTTACACTTAACACTTTATTTTTTAACACTTTAACACTTGAATAATTCATGAACAATTTTCCTTCCACATTCAATATTAATTCACATATCAAATATAATTCAGAATTTATAAAATATAACTATTATTTACACGTAACTTACCTCGGATGCAAAACGACTATTTTTGTAATTTAGTCGATAACTTTCTCTTTTCCCGATCACTTGCATTATTTCTTCTTTCTTGATCTATATTAACACAATTTAATACATTTTATCAACATTTCATTCAAATACAATTCATACACAACATTTTGGCAAATTTACATTTTTCCCAAAACTTTTCAAAATTCCACTTTTGTCCCTAAGCTCGTAAAAATAAAATTCACTAAATTCTTAAATTTCAAACTTCACTAAATCATATTTCATGCTCATAACAGCCCTCAATTTCACAAAATCGCAACTTTATGCACACTTTACCATCTTTCACAATTTAGCCCTTTTCAACATTTTCATTGAAATTCATCTAGTAAAACTTGTAATTAACACTTCAAACATTCATTATCTAACATCACTAATCAATTTACAATTATATCATGAATGGGTCAATTTTAAACTTCAATTTCATTTAAATTAAATGGTAGAAACATGAAATTCAAGCATCAATAAGCATAAAAATACGAAAATAATTAAAAAGCGGGCAAGAAATCACTTACAATTGAGCTTAGAAAAATCAAGAACCTTAGCTATGGTAACATGAAACTTTCGGCAGCAAGCTTCTGATTTTGAAGAAGATGGACACTTATTTTCTCTTTATTTTGTCTTTTTCCCAATTTGGACAAAAATGCCCTTGACCCATAACTTAGATATTTTTCTAGAAATACCCTTTTGTGTCCATAACACTAATTTATGGTTTAATTGCCACATAAACACTTCCAATTTCATGCAATAATTCAATTAAGTCATTTAATCACTAATTAGACACACTTTGCATTTTCTCGATTTAGTCCTAAAAATTCAATTAGGCACTAAATCATTAAAATTTTCTATCCATATTTTCACACAATATTTCAATCAATCAGTAATTAATAAAAATTTATAAAATTAAATTATTTCACTTCGGATTTGTGGTTACGAAACCACTATTCCGATTAGGCCCTATTTCGGGCTATCACACAGGCTCAAGCTGAAGTCCAGAGGTTAAGAGACCAGATGGCTCAGATGCAAGCGACAACAGTTGAGCAAATTACACAACTTAAAGCGGAGGCAAGAATGAGAGAAGTCGAGGTTCAACGGAAGTATGATGAACTCCAGATCATGCCTAAAAGCGTAAGCGGAGAGAGGAAGCAGAGCAGACTAGAAAGTACGATGAACTCCGAAGCGACTTTGAATATGATGAAGATGTTTCAACAGTCGCAACCACCGTCGTCTTAGACTATCGCGTAAATTTTTTTATCATTTTAACTTTATATTATCATTTTACCTTTTAACATATTTGTAAGAATAATATGAATTTTATTCCATTTATTGAAATTTATTATATATTATTCATTTAATTTTAAATGTTATATAGATTTATTACTTTCGGTTGGTTTAGATTTTAGTTTCTTCTGATTTTTGTTACAGGAGGTATAAAAATATATAAAATATTCTTTTATAAAGCTGCTCAATTTAGCAGCGTTTGTGGGAAAAGTGCCGCTAAAGGTTAATGCTTTTAGTGGCGTTTTTATGAAAAGCGTCGCTAAAAGCCAAGGTCTTTTAGCGGCGTTTGTGCCCAAAGCGCCGCTGAAGGTCAACATATATAGTGGCGTTTGTAAATAAAGCGCCGCTATAGGCTAATGTATTTGCGGCGTTTGTAGTGAAAGCGCTGCTAAAAAATCAGAGTTTTTAGTGGCGTTTGTGGTCAAAGTGCCGCTAAAGGTCAATGTATCTAGTGGATTTTGTAAATAAAGCGCCGCCATAGGCTAATGTTTTTTGCGGCGTTTTTAGTGAAAGCGCCGCTAAAGGTCAAGCTCTTTAGCGGCGTTTTAGGTTTAAGCGCCGCTAAAGATAATAACCTTTAGCGGCGCTTAAGCCACAAACGCCGCTAAAGGCTTGACTTTTAGCGGCGCTTAATTCACAAACGCCGCTAAAGGCCGTGACCTTTAGCGGCGTTTGTTTCTATAAACGCCGCTAAAGTTAACGACGCGTTCAATAGCGGCGTTATTTGCGGCGCATGACAAAGCGCCGCTAAAAGTTTTTGCGACGCTAAAAAGCGTCGCTGAAGGCCTAAAAAAGCGCCGCTAAATCCCTGTTTTGGTGTAGTGATTTTAACATTGTGTTGTTACATATACTTGTGCTTAAATTGCATCTTTATTTACTTTGCAAATATCATAGCCTCAACCTAACTTAAAAACTTCAAGAGTCGATAAATGAATGCAAATAAAATTAATTGAAATATCATTAACCATCAATTTGTCAAAAATTACACGAAGAAAAAAAGAACATGACGCCAACGTGGCAGATGAGTACTACAACCTGACGGATGCCTATTTCAAGGCAGATTTCATCACCGTGGACCCTTGTTTGGTGCATTATTGCCCCACACATCGTTTGTTTCAAACGCAGGTCAGAAGAACTCCATCTACTCAATTGTTTGCCTTATCAGCGATACAATGGATGCAAGGGCTAAGGTGTGGTCCAGCACAACTGACTGAAAAGCTATAAAAACTCCAAATTTGTCAAAAGTTATTTCCATCATTGGAGTCACAAATGGTGATAGAGGGATGTAAGCATGAAACAATCTCTCAACATCATGGTACAATGATCCGGTAGGATGGTAGGTAGAAAAGGCAGAAAAGCTAAAATATTGGAACAGTGGCTCCAAGTCTGATCCCGCTAGTTGGGACCGAAAAGATTAACATGACACTTGCGCAAGGATGACACGCATGGTCCAAATTTTTCAAGTAAAAGTTGGATTGAAAATTTTGTGATTGAGCAGCATCACCAAAAGTCTCTGCAAATTCTTACTTTCGTAAAGACATTACTCAATGTAGCTTTGGTATGTGCTTAGGATCTGTTAATTGGTCGATTTGGTTACTTTGGTTCTATTTTGGAATTCATTGGTTATTTGATTAAATTTTGTTAAATGATTTTATTTTTATTTGAACATCTAAAATTTCATGTTTTTATATGTTTTTATATGTAATAAATGAATGATAGATTGAATGGGTCGCTCTAGTGACCATCGTAATGTTCTGGATCCGGTCAAACTTTCATACCGACTTTAGGGTGTTACATGCTAACCACGACATGCATATCCATGTCCCTGTTTGTTGAAGCAAGCAACAACTATTGACTTGGTCGATTGCTTTACAGGCAACCCTGGTAAGCACCCTATACAAAGAAACATGGTATGGACCTTATTCCCAAACTTGTCTAGGAAAAGTATTCCTCCTATCATCCAAAGCATCCAAGCTCTGGTGTATTGATCCATCTCCTCAACAGAGGTATGAGGTGGAGAGTTCGACAAGCTTCTTCAACTACATACACTTCAACCGACACCCATCTAATTCCTTCGACATTTCTCTTGACGACATGGCATCCTAGCAACCGCTTGCACTCGTCTTCTTTTTTATACCACTAGGTCCTATCATATTCTTTGCATTGATCAAAAGACCAATTATTAAAACAACATATTTAAAAGTGATGATGGCTTCCATACAAGGCAAATGGAAGGTAAAAGTTTTTGGTCTTCATCTTTCGACCAAGGCCGCAACAAATTCAAGAATGGCATGAAACTTCTCCCATTTAGAAGCCACATAAAGGCTTACATCCTCCAAGTGTTCCCGGATACATCCATTAGGAGCTGGGAACTTTAAATTCTATCAGGATAGGAGAATTTGCTCTATTGGTTGCTCAAAAATCACAAACAAATAAGATTATAACTTGGAAAATCTAAAAATATATTTCAATAATAATTAATTTTTAAAAAAAATCAACTCAAGAGTTTACTACACATTATTGGCTATGTAATCGACCATTTTCTCCTTAGAATATATTTAAATAACATTAAATGTTTTTTTAGGGTTAAATAGTTAGAGAACTTGAAAGTTAAAGAGTCTAATATAATTTTGGGTGAGAATAAAAGATCGAGTGGGTTTTAATATAGTGAAAGTCGAGAATCATGTGAACCAACTTTCACTTTTTTAAATGCGATTAGTTAGGCGAAAGAAAAAATAAACTCAACGCCCATTTTTGTCAAGATACTATGCATGTTTTTTACATGTACTTCCTTCTTTTAACATGAAGTATACAAATTATTATTATGTTGATTTGACAATATACTAAACTCATAACTTATTTAAAATATGAGTTGTCCTTACATTTTAATATTCAAAGCTTGAGTCTCGTCACTTTTTAAAAATATTTTAAAAACTTACATAAAAACATTTTAAAATAAAATGACAGTTTTAAAAGAAAAAACTTTTGAGCTACGAAGATAATTATTAATCGAAGAATGAAACTCTCTGCAGTCATTTCAGTATATTCAATGTACTATATGGATAAAGGAACACATAGAGTTAAACATAGTAAAATAAGAAATATTGTTGTTTGGAAATTTTTGAAAAGCTAATAATAAGTTCTTCTTTCCATCATAACAATAAGACCGTTATACTCATTATTAAACTTGTTGAAGAGATAAAATATAACCAAAGTATATTTTTTTTATCAAAAGTTGAATTGATTATCAGAAGAAGAATCAGGTCAAAAATTAGTATACACCCTGGGAAAATAAAACTTTCATCGAAGAGAAGCAAATAAAGACTTTCATAAAAATTGTCTTAGAATCGAGAATAAAGTTTTCATTCTCAATAAAAATGTACTCCATTCTCATAAATGGGGATCAAACCCCAAACTACATTATTAAGAGATGAGGTGGACTACCACCACGCCATGTATCACGGTTAAAAGAACAACCAATAACCTATACAATTATGTTCATCTATCTATGTACTGCATACGAATACTATTAGAACTATACAACAAATTCAGACTAATACAGCCCTGAATTTTTCCTATGTCCTTTTTACTATCCAAGTTTTTTATAAAAGACCAAGTTCCGCTCCTGCTAGTTACAGTATATTAATGCCAAAAATGCATTTCGACACAGCTGAGCCTTTAGGCTTTTTCTAATAGCTTTCTTTGAAAACCATCTCACTTCTCTTCTCCAAATACTAGGCTTTCTATTAACACCACATCTAGGCAGTATATCAACCCATATTGCACCTAAAGGAACATGCTTTCAACCCTACAGGAGTTTACCTCAACATTTCTCATCATTCATCAGGCCCCATTTCTTAAGCCTTGTTTTCATTTCCAAAGTGTCATTGACTCACATTTTGCCTTTTATTACATAGGACTTCCCAACCAGACTTAATAATAATAGTATACTTACCAGTCTTAGAAGGAACCCAAATAATCTCATCCTCTCTAATTGTTTCTCCATTGTTCTTTTTAACCTCATTCCAAGCTTCCTAAGTGACATCATTCAAAGGGTTAGGCAACCTCTATCTTCTCTCTCTCCAAGCCTCATTAACACAAGCTGCACTTCTAACTTTAATATCCTTGATACTGATGTTTGGAAATAAATCACTTATAGCTTTACCATTAATCCACAAATCGTACCAGAATGAGAAACTCTTCCTAGCCTCCAAATTATAGTGTATATATGGCATGAACATTTCTCTTAATTATAGAATGCTTTGCCAAGTCCAATTGCTACCCACAGGCTTAGAAATACCCCATAATCTAAGCCTACAAACCTTAGTTTCAGTCACCTAAACAACCCACAATGAGGTCTTAGAAGTAAGAATACCACAACACTACACCAAAACAGGTCTTTAGCGGCGCTTTTTAACGCCACTAAAGGTATTTGCGGCGCTTCCACAAGCGCCGCAAAAAATGCCGCTAAGGAAAATGTCGCAAACATTTGCAGCGTTTACAAAAAAAACGCCGCTAAAGACCATGTTCTTTAGCAGCGTTTTTTTTCCAAGCGCCGCTAAAGAACATGGTCTTTAGTGGCGTTTGTATCAAACCGCCGCTAAAGAACATGGTCTTTAGAGGCGTTTTTTACGGTTACCGCTAAAGAACATGGTCTTTAGCGCGTTTTATACACAAACGCCACTATTTTTGGGATTTTTATTAAATTTTTGTTTTTTCACCTCCCGTAACAACAAATCAAAAGCAATCAGTCTAAAAAACCAAAAGCAAGAATTTATATAATATTTCAAATTAAACGAATAAAATAATATTAATATCAATAAATAAAAGTGAATTCATATTATTTTTGCAAAAATGTTAAATGTTAAAATGATAAAATATTTATGCCATACACTATGAAGGCGGAAGTTATGATCAAACATCTTCATCATAATCAAGTCTTCTTTGGAGTTCGTCGTACTTTTTGGTCTGCTCTGCTTCTCTCGCTGTAGCCTCTGCTTCTCTCGCTGCCGCCTCTGCTTTAAGTTGTAGCTGGAGTTCTTCATATTTCCTTTGAACCTCAACTGTGGTCGTTTGCATCTGAGCCATCTGGTCTTTTAACCTCTGAACTTCAGCTTGAGCCTGACTCCCAGAAGCCATGTATTGGTGGGAGCTGGATCCAAAATATTGGGTTGGGCTAACAAAAGATCCTTGAAATCGAACCCGACCATACCTTTCAAGACCCAAAACTTCAATAATAATCCGATTATCAATGTCTTCAAGATGAACAGAACTATCACTAGAAGCAATCGCTTCGTACTCCGCCTTTTTATCCTTTAGTTTTTCCTAATAAATAAATCACATAGTTAGGAATGCAATATTATATATTAAAAAACATATGCAACATAACAATAGTCGCATTACAAGCAATGAATTAAACCATTAGAAAATAAACACTATAAATAACTAAAACAAGTCAAATCGTATTAAGTAAACGTACCATTATTTCACCAGCTTCAGGAGTCATGGGAGATCTATCTTTCTTCCTATGTGTAATTTCAAAAAGTTGAAGGCGTCCAACTTTTTGACCGGACGACAGTTCCTACAATATAGTAGTAAAAATATTATTTAATAGAAAGTTATACATATTCGACAATATTAAAAATTAAAATACCTCCTCTACCTACACATGCAAAACTTCTAATCTTACTGTGTGGGTGAATTTTTGTTTCTGACTGCTACTTTTTCCAACTTGTTCACGATCCTACATTATGAAATTTTTAGTACGTAAATAGAAAATACTATTTACCAAAATAATTACAATAGTTTGGAAGTACGTCATACCTCGCCTTTCTTCGAATGCCAAAATCTAACCGCATCTTCCCATTGGTACCTCAACATACCCGACGGGACATTTTGCAATTTCTCATCGAGGGTTGTTTTTGTCTTATAATAATTTCTCTTCAAAGTACTTTTATTGTCTCTCCATCTTTTTCCCAATGCCTTCTTTACATAAGCATCCGAGACCTCTAAAGCAAACCTCGTCTACAAAAAACAAAAAACACAAGTTAATAAAGTAAATATAAATGAAACTATTTCCCAAGCATGACAGATGACATTAACATTTTGTTACCTTAATATTATCGAGGGCTTGGTTTTTGTTGCTATCGGGCATTTGATGCCATGAGTCGTAGTTGATAGGCAACATATTCGGATTTCGTGCTAAAATGCCCATGTATCCTGCTAAAAGTCGAGCTTCTGATCCAACAGGCTGACCAAAACTGTTTCGTCCAACTTTAACACGCTCGACTGGATCTAACTCGTATAACTCTCTAAGCAGCGTACGTCCTCGACCTCTGCGCGTCCCACCATTTTCAGCTACAAATGGTATATTATAATATAAGAATTTGAAAAAAAATCAACTATAAGTCAACACGCATGTAAATTAAATGTAAAATTACTTTGAACTTCTGTAGGATCATCAGCTGTAATCGGAACATTCGAAGATCCAATTGCTGTCTGTTGTTCAGTACTATTTGTTTCTGTCGTGTTTGGATCATTTTGAACAATGCTTCCCCTCAGAATTTTTCTTCTAGGCATTTTATCTGCAATACACATAAAATAGTTGACAACTTAATAACTAATTACAACAATAAATAACAGCACATATAAAACAGTTGAAATATATAGTAAGTTACCAAAGTAATATATGTTATGTAAGTTGTAAGTTATTATGTATTATGTAAGTTATGTAAGTTATGTATTATGTACGTTATGTAAGTTGTGTAAGATATTTAAGTTATGTAAGTTTTGTATTATGTAAGTTATGTATGCTATGTATTATGTAAGTTGTTATGTTATTATGTAAGTTATGCAAGTTTAACCACAAGCTTGTAGATAACTTATGTAAGTTAATATGTAAATAATGTATTATGTAAGTTTATATAAAATTTTATATAAGTTATGTATTATGTAAGGTAACATGTAAGTTATATATTATGTAAGTTTATGTGATAGTTATGTAAGTTTATATAAATATTAACAAGTTATGTAAGTTCTTGTAAATTTCAAATTTTGGTTGTGTAAATAATGTATGATGTAAGTATAGCACTTTTATGTATCTTATTTATAATTATTTTAAAATTATAATATATTTTAACAAGTTATGTAAGTAATGTAATATATACTTAAATTTTAGTAAGTAATGTATTTAAGTAACATATTTAAGTAATAAATTTAAACAAATTTTAGCAAGTAATGTATTTTAGTAAGTAATGTATTTAAGTAATAAATTTAACCAAATTAACTTACAAAATTGATAATTCATTGACATTCAATCAATTAATCGATCAATTTATTGAATAATCATATATTATTAAACATTAACATTCAATCGCATAAATGAGAACTAACGTCGATAATTTATTAATTGGCATAAAATTGAAAATCGATAATTTGTTCACTTTAAAACGAATCCACTATTCGCCCATAATTTATTCACTTACTCCAATATATAAAGTGATTTAAGAATTTTAATAATTTGCGTAATTGTTTTTGCTTGGGTAAAAAATACGTACAAGATTTACAATCATAATTTATACCTTGCAGTTATGGAAAAATTTGGCAAAGTAACATGCAAATTGAGCTAGCAACATATAAATCAAAAATGATAATTAGAACCGATACCCACAACTTAAAAAAAAAATTCTTAATTAAAACTCCCTTTTAAAACTCAAAAATAATAATTAAAGTACATAGATAAAATATAACAAAATCCAAAATTTAAACATTTGGAGGTGTTTTTTTAAGAAAACCAAGGTGGGAAACATAGGAATAAATACCTCAATTTCCTGGACTTCGAAGCAAACTACTGCAAAAAAATAAAAATAAAAAGGAAAACATAAGTAAGTTAGTACTAGGAAAAAAATAGTATAAAGCTTAAATATAACAAAATCCAAAATTAAAAATCTTATTTGAATAATGAAATATCAGCACTGAGACATGTCAAACCATCCACCACAAACAATATATCTAGATAGGAGGAATAATGCAACCACTTAAAGTTATCAAAGTAATGTGGAAGTTACGATGACACCACTATGTTCATTAAAGAACTTCTGATATCAGTATCCATAACTCTGTCATGGGAGATCAACTATGTCCAGCTGAGAAATAAGCACACTAAACGAATCAAACATAATTATGCACTATTGCAACAATGATTGCATGGTCCGAATAATGGCTCAGCCAAGAAAATTTTAGGAAAATGGTTTGTTTAACCTTCACCAGCTAGCTTAGGTTTAAATCTGTGTTAATTTGAGTCTTTCAGGTGTAAGACCAGACGAGTTATTTACTGGTATCTCTTGTCTAGTCCATATGCAAAATATTAGTAGAGCTATTAAAGGGAATGTATTCTCAAGCTCACCAGCACCATCCACAATCATATATACTGTCATGATTAATAGTTTTGCTTATTGTCCTAGTTGCCACATATGTTTAAGAGGAACCGAGATTAAACTCTAGAATCCACAGCCATAAAGATGATAATCCGGGAGTTTGAGATATTCAAATTTAGTTACCCATTATATCAACCTGAAATTGCTAGAGTGACCACACCATCCCCTATGACCATAGAAGCACCAAATACTACCACAACCAGAAGGGCTGTCCTTACCCTTTTATGCTTCTCCAAAAATCGCTGTAATGGAGAAACAACAGGCTGTGTTGAGGACCCATATTTGTATTCAGGCAACCCCTAAATACACATTTTTTTCCTAAATAAACCCTTCTATTTAAATTGCTAAATAAATAATTTACAAGTTCCCCAAATTCCCAAACAAGAATGGTGTTTTAACCTAAACCGCAAACCCCAAAATCTAATTTTTTTCCTAAACCCCAAATTCGCAAAACACAATGCACCCAAAAGTACCCTAAATCAAGACGATGTTCTTCAGAAGGATTAAACGCATACCTTTTAACCAGAAATTCTACAACTACTGTCAAGAATGACGCAATCGTTGCTTCCTCTTTGATGATTTCTGATTTCTCCTCCCCTTTCTTCCTTAGAATTTTTTCTTAGGTTTTTTCCCCTTCCCAATCGGCCTCTGCACTTGGCTTTTGCTTTCTGTCTTTTTCGAGTGTAAATGCTAAGTTAAAGAACATCTGCGGAAACGACATCGTTGAGAAAAAATATTTAAACACCTTTACGACGTTTCTTGAAAAAACGCCACTACTTATTCCAAATTTCTGGCGTTTATAGACCAAACGCCACAAAAAATTAAACCTTTTAACAGAAACGGCGCCGTTCTGTTAGTCTGAAATTGCATTTTTTGTGGCGTTTAACAAAAATTGCCACTTATACTTAATCTATTTTAAGCCAAACGGTGACGTTTTAAATATATTATTCTAAGATTTTTATAAGTTAAAAATCGGTTACGGAAACGATGTCGTTTAGCCATTATATTAACACCGTTTTGCGGTGTTTTAGGTACAAACGCCGCAACTTCTTCCACATTTCCGGCGTTTTCCTATAAACGCCACTACATATTACAGCTGTGAACAGAAACGACACCGTTTTCGTGGTCTGGAATTGCATTATTTCTGGCGTTTTAAGCACAAATGCCACTAAAATTTGTCAAAGTAAAATATACTGTACAGAAACGACGCCGTTTACCCATTTTTTTAAAACTCATTTGTGACGTTTGATATAAAATCGCCACTAAAAGTTCAAGTTTTAAACAGAAATGGCGCCGTTTTGCTAGTCTCAAATTGTATTATTAGTTGCGTTTTGTGTAAAAATGCCACGAATACTTAATTGATGTTTTGAATAAATAATTATAAAATTTTTCTAAGTTACAAATCATGTACAGAAACGGCGCCGTTTAGACATTATTTTAATACCCTTTTGCAGCGTTTACTGAAAAACGCCGCTATTGCTTCCTAAATTTCCTACGTTTTTGCGAAAACGCCATAAAATTTAAACTTTGTATGCGAAGCAGTATTTGCTTTTTGGTTCTCAAATTGTACATTTTGTGGCGTTTTTTGTAAAAACGCCACTAATACTTAACGTACAACAAGCCAAATGGTGACGTTTCAAGTAAATAATTCTAAACTTTTTATAAGTTAAAAATCGTGTAGACAGACGGTGTCGTGTACTCAAATTTTAAAGACACTTTTGCGGCGTTTCTTGTACAAACGCCACGACTGCTTTCCCATATTTGCGGCATTTAACAGTTAAAACGCCACTAAAAGTTTAACTATTCATTCGAAAACGGCGCCGTTTTGAATTTTTTGTTTTTTTTTAACTTCATTTCTTATGTATTTGGTCCTATATATATATTTCCAAAATAAATAATTATACCTAAATATATAACCATCCATATAATATATATCAATATATTTTTTAACTTATTTATGAATTCTATTTAAAATAATATTTAAATATATCAATTGGTACTTTAGATTGATTTTTTAAAATATTGTTTAAAGAAATTAATCTAAACTAACCTAAAATCCTTATCCGACCCCTAAACCCCTAAACCCTAAATCTTTAACCCCCAAATCGTAACTTGTAACCCCTAAACCCTTAGCTAACTCTTATATCCCAAACCCTAAATATGTACCCCTAATCCTTAAAATAGCACGGCCATCCAAAATAATCCCTAAATCTTTAATAAATATCATAAAATAGTTATAATTGATTAAAGAATAATTAATACTAAAAACTTTTTGTATAAAGTAGCAATAAACAATATTATCTTTATAATATTTATTTTTTGTATAAAATTTGAAATTTATAATATTTTATTTTATTGATAAATGAATAAATTTGTCTAATTAACTAATTTATTATATTGATCTTCATCAAATAGATAAATTAATGAAAACAAATAAGGAGTACTAAATTTTTTTTGAAACAAAAGGAGTACTAAATATATATATATATATATATATATATATATATATATGGGATTTTTTATTGAAGTGATCAAAATAGGAAAGATACCGACTCAGGCATATGCATATTTTTGGATGATTTCAATTCAAATTCACAAATTTATTTAAGTATTTAAGTGTTATTCATGAATTATATATTTGAACATTACTATTCAAATTGTATTTTAATTAATAATATACGAAACCAAATCATATACCGGACCGAAAAATCCTAAACAAATTTATTATTACCTCTTTTACAATTATATATATAAGAACATATTTAAAATATAATTTGGCAATACTAATTAATCTAAAACCCTACGTTCCCTAACCCAACCCCTAGCTAAACCCTAAATCCTTAATTAACTCCTAATTAATAACCTCTAAGTGCTAACCCCAGCCCTAACCCCTAAACATTATATCTCAGTCCTTAAACCATATCCTTAAATCAAATATTATATATATATACTCCTGATCAATTATAATAATAACCTTAAAATAGTAACCCCTAAACCGACTTAAAATCTTAAATTAATAATATCGTATATATATATACCCCTAAAACCTAAAACCCTATATTAACTATAGTGATACGCTTAATTCAATATTTTAAATTTAAATTAATACTATCTCTTTTAATTACGATAATAATTTCAAATTTTTATTATATAAATTAAAAACAATCAAGTAATGTACCCAACAAACTTTAAAATTATTTTAAATAATACTATTTTAATTTTTCCATGTGTTTTATTTCAAATTATTTATACATGTTATTTTTTATTGAAAATTTTAAATATTCTATTAGAAATATGTTTAATTTGATTTAAACAATATAAATAATAGTTCAATTAAGATAAATTATTTTTGCGGCGCATAAACAAAAAACGCCGCTAAAACACCTAGATTAGCGGCGATTTTCAAAAAACGCCACTAAAAGTCTTAGCCTTAGCGGCGCTTTACAAAAAACGCCACTAATTCCCCCGAAAGGACACAAAACGGCACCATCTGGGTGTATTATTTGCGGCGTTTTTTATAAACGCCGCTAATGCTCACTCTTTAGCGGCGCTTTTCCTTAAACGCCGCTAATGCTCACTCTTTAGCGGCGCTTTTCCTAAAACGCTGCTATTTCTCGATTTTTAGCAGCGTTTTCGCTCCAAACGCCGCTAAAAGTGCCGCTAAAAGCCTGTTTTGGTGTAGTGTAACTTTATTCTAGCTTACTAGGTTTTTAATTTTACCCCAATCCACCTTCATTCTTAAGTAAATTATTGAGGTTTGTTTCTGCCCCTCTACTTGGGAGCGGTTCTTTCTTATTTATAAGACATGTTTCCTTAATGTGACATGATAAGGAAGTAGCTAGGTGTCATATATCCTAGACACGTCTTTTTAATAGGATTTGCACCTAGGTGTCATCATATGTGTTCGTGTGTCTCCAACATGCCTTCCTAGCGAGGGATCGATGTAATGCCTTGCAAGGTTGCGGGGTGTTCCACCCAGCAACCTTATGAGGTGAAACATCGACATCTCGCAACCTTGCAAGGCATTACATCGGTCCCTCACAAGGAAGACATGCGAACACGTCTCGTGAGGGATACACGAGCACATATGGTGACACCTGGGTGCAAATCCTGTTAGAAAGACATGTCTAAGATACGTGTGGTCTTAAGTTATATGCATGACAATTAGCTACCTCCTTAACATGTCACATGGGAACCATGTCTTATAAATATAGAAAAACCGCTCCCAAGTAAGGACCAGAAACAAACCCCAGCACAAACATCTTTTCAAGAAACACAACATTTTCCCCTCTTATCTTTACCATTCCATAAGTAATTTCTATATTTATGATCAATGACTCTAATTATGGACTTAGGGAGGATAAAAATAGTACATCAAAACACTTGCATACTTCTCGACACCGCCAATAGAAGTAGCAAGCTTCCAACATATGAGAGAAAGTAAGATCTTTTCCATCAATTCATAACAGTGTTCCTTCTTTTATCTACTAGAAATAAGAGAAATGTCTAAATACTTAATAGGCAATTCGCCCTCTTTATACCCCGTTAGATGAAGAATGTCATGTTTCAACTCGCCTGAACCACCAGAGGAAGAAAACATAGCTTTTACTATTTTTCACATGCATGAAAGTGCTCCAACGTTTCCTTAAGGCAAGGAGAAACCGACACACGGTATTTGTTAACGGAGTTTGATCTACCCTTACATATTGACTAAATGCATCCCTCTAATAATGATCTCCATTGTTACAATCACTCACTCAAAATACTTTCAACCTTTTGCGATGTTTGTTCAGTGAAAAATGAATTCTTCCGACTATAAAAGCTCTCCAAAACACGGAAAAATTGTTCCTGTTTTTAGGAAAATGTCTTTTCGTTGAAAAAAAAAAACCCTATCCATTTCTAGTCTTTTCAGAAATGGAACTCTCAACAATTAGGTGATTTTTTCTGTTCAACTTCTTCGTCTATTTCCCTTCAGCAATTCGCCACTTCAAGTGAAATCAACCGATTCAAGTTCGAAACTCAATTGTCAAAATGGACGGATAGACAATTAACTATGGGAAATAATGAGAAATTGAGAACCATTTTGGAATTTTATGATTTGTTTGCTTGCTTCTATTTGATTTTTTCTGTTTGTTTTTAATTTTAATTGTTGCTAATTCTGCTTGTGATAGTTAGGTAATGTAATGGCAAGGATTACTCTATTGAAAGTGCAAAAGCAGCTCTGTGTTAGTCTTCTCTTAAGGTATTTTGGACATAAACATTGTTTTGTTATTATTATTATTTTAAGTTTGAAAAAGGAATTAATGGTTTTGGATGTTGTAACTTTCGTGCTTCTCCCTGTGTGTTTGCATTTGGGATTTGTTGAGCTGGTTCTTTCTTGTTAGCTACATGGCTATTCTAAATAGTGTCATTATTGAGTTCAGTGGTATCATGGTTCTTGTTGCAGCTTACGTAGTATTTGAACCTCTGTTTTGATCAATAAAGATCTCTTCTACCTTCAAAAATAGATGAAAGAAGCTCGGGTGTCCTAGAATTATATATTTAATATAATAAGACCATTAAAAGAGACGTTTTCATTTATTCATTTGTGCTTTCCCAAGTTTTTAAGCTTATCATTTGTCCTAGAATTATATATTAATATAGTCGTGTGATTTTTTAAGCTTTATTATTCATGTGGATTGATGTATTTCCTTATTATATAAGATGGATACTTCTTAGATTAGATTTATCAAACATAAATTTTGATTCTTCTACTGTCCATTCAAGTGTCTAGTTGACTTTATCTTCAGCATCACTTTTACATTGGTGATTCATTTTTGTTTTGCTGCACATGCAAAGCATCAGTGTGTAAATTGGTTACCGCATCTGTGTTTACTTGATTCGAGTTCTAGGAACCTGCTAGGAGTTTTGATGCATGTAGAATTTATCTAGTAGTTTTACATTATTAATCCATTGATGTGTGTCTGTGCATGTTTCTAAATAGTAATGATTTGAGTTCAAGGCAAATATACTAATCATTTTACATTATTAATCCATTGACGGTAGTTTTACATTATGCCGGTATTTCAAGGCAAATATACTAATCATTTTGGCAGTTGAAACAAGCTCTCTTTGTCCTGTGTTTGATGTGTTGAATTTAATCTTTCATGGTTAAACTTGATTCGAAGTTTTAACATCTTCTTGTGCTATCAATTCGCTTGTTGTAACAATGGGATAAACATATCTTTGTTAGATGTCGATTGTTCCTAAGTTGTTATTTCTGTTGCTTAATTCTTTTTACCGTTTTATGATTTTTTTAGTTGAATGATTTGCTATCATTCTTGTTATAATTTAGTTCGATGTTTCATGCAGCAATGTTGGATGCAAGACAATTTGGGAAGAGGTATGGCATGGCTCAGTGCACTAGGGATATAAGTAGAACTGACTGCAACAATTGCTTGTATATTCAGCTAATGACATTTAGAACCATAATTGGAAATAAGAGAGGATGGGAGGTGTATGGATCAAGTTGCAGTATGTAGTACCATGATTACCAGTTCTATTCAAACTTTTCCATCACTGCAAATGATGGTGAGTTGCCATCGACTTCGATCATTTTTATGTTTGTTTCAAGTGCCCACCGCATAACTTTTATTAAGTGCTACAATCTTTGAGATTATTTTGATTAAAATGAAATTGAACCCTTTCTGTAATACTAAAACAGATGCTAGGAGATTGTCCTTGCAAGGAGTTGCAATTGGCATAACAATGGCAGGCCTAGTGTTTAAGGTTGAGGTCAAAACTATGTCGACAGCCAACATGGTTAATTCGATTGATGCAGAAAGGTCCACAAAAACCATACATACATATTCTTGTGTAATTTACTTTCTTAGGTCAAGGAATTTCTTATTTTAATTTATTTTTCTTTTTGAATCTTTTCTTTGACACTAGTTTTCAATATTTAATTGGATGTATTTATTTATAAATAAATCATTGCAATATATGCAAAAACAATGTAAAATATAAATTTAATAGATATAAAATAAATTCAGTTAAACAATAAAAAACTATAAATTCTTAAATGTATGTTTGTTTCATTTAAAATAATTTTTATAAAATATTTTCAAAAATTTATCAAACAACAGAAATCCTAAATTTGAATATTTAAGCTGATTTAGACAATAATACTGTTAAGATTCAATGTGGGTAATTCAAAATTTAAAATTTAAAACAATTATTTTTAAACAATCACGTTATAAGTTCGATCTTAAAATTTTAAAACTTCTGATCTTAAAATTTTAAAACAAGTATATTAGCATAGATATTATAAAAATTAAAAACATCCAATCTACTGTTATTTTTACATGAACGTTCTATAATCTACAAAGAAATAAAAGAGTATATGAAACCAAAATCATAAAGCTAAAAAAATTTCATAGGATGTAAGACAGCCCAAAATTGAAAACCGGTGAGAACCAAAAAAATAGCCTATGCCCAAAGCACTGTCACAACCAAAAACAGCGTCAAAGCCAGCCCAAAACAAAATCCTACAATCACAATGGCAGCCTGGAGACATTTTGAATGGAATCAGATCAAGGAATAAAAAACTGGATCAGGCCAGCTGGTTGAACTGAATAAAATCAGGAACTAGTGGCCAGTCCTGTCTACTAGCTATAAAAACCGGATAAACGATGAACCAGCTCAAACTGTATACAGTACCGGTAAAACACCAGTTTTCTACATTTTGTTTGGTACATAATACAAATGGGTGAAGGGGAGATAACACTTATAGGGTTTAAACTTTAAACCCTAGTATTTGTAATTGATACGTATGGTTTTAATTTCTTAGTTTTATACTAAGGATACTAACGTTAAGCCAAATTCATTTTTCTGTTAATTAATAACTAACTTTATAATTTAATTTACAAAATAAGTGTTTAAAGTATTTAAACATTAAACAATTTAAGAACATCAAACCGTTGGAGCTCTGATCTGTTTTTTAAAATATTAATTCATATGCTTGCTAACCTAACGAGATAAAGTCAGATACCTTTTCCTGAGATTCAAACTTAAATTTGAGAGTGAACCACGACAATCCTCTGTCTACAAATGGGGCAAGAGCAAGGGCCCTGCAATAAAAGCACCAACATAGCATTAAATGGTTTTAGATGGAGAACAATTTACTTTAAAAAGTTTGGAGAAAAGAAATAAATTTATTTGATTGATGGCAATCTAGGATTTTAAATGAAAATCCGCTATAGTGATCTCATATTTACAGTTATCAGAGATGGATAGAACAGTTTTCGAACCCGTTATGAAATTATGATCACTCAACAAGAAGCATCGAATAGATACAACCATGTTGCTCCAATTCTTAATTTTAGTTGAAATACTAGTGTTGGACACATACTCGTATTCAACACTCACATTCGAGTTTGATTAACATAAGATATGACAAAGGCGCAACTTGGCATAAACTAGATTATCGTAGGTTATTAAAATATAATCCACAGCACTAAGAATGTCCCAACCACTGTGTATAGAAATGACCCATTTCTATAAGAGAGGTTCATCCCTCCCCCCACCCCCATCACCAAAAAGATGTAAAATGAAAAAATATTTTGAAAAGTTCCATGTGCTTTTATGTTCTGTGTATGTTAAGACAATGGTCTAGAATTTTCTTTAACTGATCCAAAATACATGACATATAATTCGCTGCAATAAGAGCACAAAAGACCTGCACTTAACAGTGTAGAAGTTGAACAAATAAAATAAATGGATTTAATTAAAACCAAATTACTTGCAATTGAGGACTAATCAGGAATTATCAATTCTTTCAAAGATTCTGAACTAACTAATGTTTAAGGAGAGACATTTAAATTCTATCAACTCACCCGCCAGCTCTAACAAGCTTAGTCACTTGGCTTCCTGCCCAAACCATGGCCATAACCTTGAGAAATCTGCAAGGCAGGAGAATGCTCATATCATCTGCATTCTCATAAACAATGAAAAGGATGAGATATTACCTCTGAGCAGCTGCCATATAACCCATTCTACCAGGTACTGGGGCAACATAAAACCTTAAATGGAAGCAAAACCACTTCTTGTTACGTAACTACATAATAAATGCATGTAGAGCACCTAAGCAGGATGACTAGATAAGAAACAGGAAACTTTTTCCATCATTACTCAAAAAAAAAAAAAAAAACTAATGACAACAATGATGTATGGGAAATGGGAACCAGAGACATTAATGCCTTTTTTAAAATATCATTTTAGCCAAAATGTAGATGTACAAAAAAGTAACTTTGGTTTAGTGTGGCTCTTGTTAAATAGTTCCTTTAAATGTATATGCAACATGAAATCAGTCTGCCTCACAACAAAACCAAACATGGCAGATTAGATTATTAAGACACTGTGTCCTCAGTGAGTAGGAAAGGAATGATATAAATCAAATCCAAATAATATTTTACATATGTCAACTGACTGGTGATCAAAATTATGAATGCTAAAAACTAATATTATAATAATGCAATATATATGCCAAATGAAATCAAGCAAGGAAATCATGAACTAACAATGAAGCAATAGTTTACTTACCACACCAAGAGAAAGGTAATGAGGTAGTAAACTGTATTCAGTAGTCCATAAGACAACACCCCAGAAATTCCATATTGTCTCAACTTCTTCAGCACACTGAGAACCGAAGAACAAGAACCAACAAAAAAATTAGCCCCACATATCCCCCACCCTCTTCATTTTATTAGAATAAGGTTCATAAGTACACAAAACAAAAGAAGTCAAGATGTGAAAGCATGGCATTGTTTATTGCTGCTGTTAAGATTAAAACAGCTCCTCCCCAGAGAAAATAAGTTATTTAGCATGGTTATCATTTCTGGTGTAAATCTGTGTCATATGGTTAAAAAATAATTGCATTTAGAGTGACATATCATTTAAAGAGAGAAAGAGAAAAAAGAATACAGAATGAATAGAAATCTAGCATAGAAGGATTTATAGTTTAAAAGCACAGTTCGCTGCTATACAACAACAGCACTCCAGCCAAAGCAAAATTAAGAAATTAATACAGGCATTCTTTATCAATATACTCAAATCTAGAACAACAAAGTATGGCTATGCAAATCACAACAACAGAGATTTCGGGTGAATGGAAAAACATGCTGCTCAAAAGCATGTATCAACTAGTTGGAGACCTTTCAAAATTAGTGATTATAATAATCTACGTTACTGGAACTCAAGGTGAGTTGCAATATGTATTTGATGCAGAAATAATCGTTTTTTTTAGAAGTTTTTTTCATATATTCAGAGGATCTTGTTCTCATGCTCATATCCAAATTTTAGGAAAAGGAATAATTTGGGTAACATAAATGCAATAAACATTGTATGTCAATCGAAATTAGTATAAATGGGAGCAAACACAAATAAATAATTAAATAAAAAGCACGTAGTAAATACTCTTTAGATGAAAAAAACGATTGTCCTTGACTAGCCTCACTCTTTCCAGCCGTCGAACCTTCACATCGAACAAAAATAAAGAAGTTAAACAAAATAAAAAACAAAAGTATATAAATAAACAAAAATCCCTTTATTATAAAGTGTCTATTTACAAATTCCATACCCTCATTGTTCGTTGAATAATTGCCGTCATCAGTTGGGCCATAAACCTAGTAACCGCCGGCAATAGAAAGAATACAAATTAAAAAATTAACAGAAGCCAAATATCATGAATTAAATTTGAAATTTAAACAGATAACAAATCGAGCAGTAAAAGAAATTTCCAATTCAACAAATAGGTCATTATAATTATGAAAAAATAAACATAAATAAATAACCAAATGGCGCTTACAATGTTGTTGTCGCCGTTGATTGAGCAAGAGAGCTTCTTGGAATTCAGAGAGACGAGGCTCGTGGAATTGCGAATTCCAGAAATGCTTAAAAATGAAATCAGATTGAAACCCTAGAGAAAAAAATGGAAATTATATTGGTATAATTAGAGACTAATAAAATAAATAGAACAAAAAATAGTGGAAAGAAAATAAAAGAAACGAAGAAAAGAAAATTTACACGATGAGGGTCAGGGATGTGGGGGACGAAGTTGGGCGTGAGTTTGAGCGAGAAAGGCATGGCTTTTTACAGTTGATAAAATGGCGGGATTATGACATTTTTAGTTGGGGATTTTAAATAATGATATCATATCAAAATAAAGGCTATTTTACCTAAAAAAGCCGTTTTTTTTCAAAATTTACCGAAATGGGCCGATTTTTTTTATTATTTATCGAAATGGTATATTTTCCGGGAAATCACATCCACGTCGGTAGCGATGTCGAGTGCGATGTCGGGATCATCGCGTCACGTCAACGCGACTGGCGGCGTGGAAGGAAATCGAGCCCTCAAAGACGCGATTTCCTTCCACGTCAGCAGGTCGCGCTGACGTGGACGCGATCTCCTGCCACGTAGCGCGTTCTCGAGGACGTGATTTTGACGTTGATTTCACGTTTCCATTTTTCTAGCTTTTAGGGTTTAGGGTGCAGGCTTTTTAGGGTTTAGGGGTCCCAAAATAAAGTATTTCGAGTTGACGTTTCTGGTCAAATAGTATAAAATTGCGCCCTCGAGGATGCTAATTGAGAAGAAATTGTGAAATCATACCTTCGTGGACGCGATTTCGCTATAGTTGGTCATGTAAGAAATAATTTTTTTTGACGTTTCTGAGCAAATAGTATAAAATCGCGCCCTCGTGGACGCGATTTTGCTAAAGTAGCAAGTTTGGACTGAGGCTATAAATTAGGCAGAAAATGTTCTTAGAATGCATAAAGTCATAGCAGAAACATTTTAGAGAGGCTAAGAAAGTAAGAGTTTCAAAATGAGTGAACGTATTAGTGCTGTTATTTACTACGATGGTGAGGTTTGCCACACCGAGAATGGTGTTGTTTTTTTGTCGGAGAATACGGTGCGACTGTCATTTAACCAGAACATAGATTTGATAGAACTTCGTAAAAGAATTAGGCGTAAAATCTTCGGAACGACGCCAATGAAAGTTCTGTCAATCACATATTGATTTTGTTCTTGTGTTGATCCGGTGACATATGACTCGTTCAACATAAAAGGTGCTCGTAGCTTGGAGGCAATGTTGCAGACTCATCTTGCTAGCGGAGCAACTTATATTGAGTTATATGTACATTTACGTCGCCAACTGATGTACTTCCGTCCGGTGTTCGAGATGTATACACGACCCCTAGCCGACACTCGGTTAACGGGTTACAAAATACGGAACAGCCCATGTTCGGTAGCGGTGTCGAATGCACATCCCCCGCAAGGCACTCTGTCAGTGGATGGGACATGTACGTCAGTGGCTCGACGTTTGACGCTGGAAATACGTACTGGGGAACTGCATCAAGTTCTAGTGGATGACAATCTACATCCAATTGGGGACGTTATCAAATGCCAAGAAGAAGGGATGACGTGCTACCTACGACATCAACCGGTGAGGGGACGTCGTACGCTGTAGATGATTGTGGGTTAGAAGATGACTCCGATGTGGATCCACCTTGAGAGCCCGTGTAACACCCCCTAACCCCAAACCGTCGCCGGAATAGAGTTACGAGGCATTACCGGACATATCAAGTAATTTACGATAATTCTTAATTAAATATTAAACACATTAAGATAAAATCATAAAATCATATAATATTTTAGTAATTGACTTCATTCTTTTTTTAAAAATTTAATGACATTTCGCTTGTTTTACATAAAACCCCGCAATTAAAACCATTTCATTTTCAAATCACAACCAATTCAACCAATTCAACCAATTCATTTCACATTCTCAATTTCTATTCCAAATACTTTCTAATCAACTTAATCAACATAATATCAATTTAAATTTAGCAATATACTAAATTAAATAAATATAGATAAACTTCTTTCATTATAATTCATAAACTTATAATACTAACATTTTCAACCATTTATATTAAAAACATAGTAACCTTTATACATGTCCTATGTACATGCCACATTACCAAGGAAAATTATACATCACCAAAAGTTTTTCAAGTCTGTCCGGCTTTGGATCTTTGGTTCGGTACTTGACTTCTACAACCTGCGCACGGAAACAACCGTACGCTGAGTATGCATATACTCAGTGGTATCACTATAATTCAATTTATAATTAAATACATTAAATCACATACATACTTTTTATTCAATTATCACTACTAATAAACAATTCAACCTTTTTATATTATCAATTAATTAAATATATAATTATCATTCTTATTTCTTTATTTCAAATTTCACTCTTCACATATACTATGTTACTCAATTTAATTTTATCAGTCAATTGATTTCATTTGCCCCTATTAACTCGACTCGGCCTCGGCGGATACACGGATTCCAACCAAACACACCAAGATCAAGAATCGATAATGATACGATATTCAACACACAAAGTCTTGAACACATAATGATATAATAACGAAGATTCGACACACAAAGTGTCGAGTCGATAATGATAACGATAATGATTCGACACACAAAGTGCCGAATCGATATGATAACGATGAGTCGGCACATAAGTGCCTGATCAGTAAGCCGGCAAATACTCCGTACACTTCCATATCCTATGGCATGCCAACTATATCCGACTAGCCCGACTAGTTAATAGGGTATTTAATTCACTTTTCAGTATAAATTTCCATCTCAATTCAGTATCAATTATAATTCCTTATTTCAATCGGTTTCACAATATTACGGTAATTCTTTACTTGATAATTTCACAATTCAATGCATTATGCATAACAATATTGATATTTTCACAATTCACTCAGTAATCAAAACAATATCCAGTATTCCATAATTCGGTTCAGTATCAGTTTCAATTTCATTACTACATTATAAATTTATTATTTATTAAACATTTACCTTAAAATACTTACCACACATAATTAGCAAATTAAACACTTAATAATAATAAAGTTTGAATTATAGTGATACAAACCGTAATTCCCGTGTCTATTCCTCGTCCACTTTTTTCTTTTCCTTTCCTCGTGGATGCCTCGGGTGCGATATTAGCTACGAAAAGAAATTAAGATAATTTTCATAATCATTAGCACAACACAATTTACTTGCTGAAATTTTTATCTAACTTTTACTTTAATTTCAATTTAATCCTAACTAAATCTATATATTTTTCTTTCTCAATTCATACCTTCTTGCTACTCAATTTCTTGCCAAACTTATATGTAACTATCTAATTTTTATCATATTTTCATAATTTTGAATTTATTTCAATTTAATCCCTAAAATTAAAACTTATAGTTTAGTTTACAATTCAATCCTTTATTCAATTCCAATCAAAATTTTTATCAAATAAACCCTCAATTCCATCATTATTCAACATAAACCCTACTAAAAAAAATCTATTAACTTCCAAAACCTCAACTTATTTTCAACAAAACTAACTTCTAAAACATCTAAATTAAAAGAAAAGGACTTGATTGACTTACCAAGTTAAATTCCAAGCTTTAAAAACCCTATTTTCCCTTTTTCTTTCTTTTTCTTCTTTCTCCCCTGTTTCTCCTCTGTTTCGTCTCTTTCTCTGTTTCTTTGTTCTTTCTATTCTGTTTCTTTTCTTTTGCTTTGTTTTATTTCCTTTTATTTTATTTACTTTATACTATAATAATATATTTATTCTAAATATCTATTAAATATTCAATCATATATTCACATTTGTACACCATCAACACCATACAATTGTCACTATTTAATTTGTTTACCAAATAAAAATCTCATAATATAATTAATTAATTAATTAATATCTTTTACTTAAATTTTAAGTAATTAATAATTATAATACAAGTGTATATTTATACATTATTACACTTGTACCATCTTATCACCACACATTTGTCTTAATTTTAATTTATTCCATAATAAAATAATACAATTAATATAAATTGCAATTTAAATAAATAATAATAATTATTATTATTATATACATATAATATTTATATATAACTTAAATAAGTCTTGAATTTAACGCATATATGCCGCCTCTTTCCATGTAAGTGGCTTAATTGCCACTTTAGCCCTTTTTACTTTCTTTTAATTTATAATTAGACTTTCACTCTTTATTCGATTTGATCCTTTTCTCCTAATTATTCTTAATTAGACTAAATTCACCTAATTAAGCACTCAACTAAACTCATAATTACTTCTAATAATTATTTATGACTCAGTTTACTAAGACGGAAGCCCGATAATATACTTTTTCGGTGCCCACGGATTTTGGGTCGTTACAGCCCGAGCCGGATGGTGCAGAGGTGGGATTATTTTATGAACCGAAGCCTATTGCAACAGAAGGTGAAGATGGTGAAAGGAGTTCAGATGATGAAGAAAATCCACGATTCAGAGCATACTCACCTCCAGCCCACATGCATAATGTCGATCTGGCAGCAGATGATGCGTTAGAGTTTCCAGATCTACCACACCGGTTGCGCGGTCGTACAAGTTTGGGGGTAGATTTCGGTGAACTTGAAGTTGGTAATCAGTTTACCAATAAGGATTGTTTTATTGATGCTTTGAAACAACATAGCATCAAAAACGGCGTTAATTACCACGTCGTTAAATCAAAATATGATAAGTTTGAGGCGAAGTGTGCGGTGCAAGACGGCACATGTTCATGGAAAATCGTCGCCTCGTTAAGGAAAAGGACAGGGTTGTGGGAGATAAAAAAGTACAAAGGTCCACATACATGTGCTGCAGGTACAGTATTGAATGTATCTGAATAATAATTTTATTTTGCCATGTTGCATTATTTAATGTACTCCCTCTGTAGGTGTTTCACAAGATCATCCCAAAATGGATTCAGCTATGTTGGCTAGCTTGATACTGCCCACGATAAAATCAGATCCTAAGACTTCAGTGCCGGTGATAATTGCCAATATCCGTAGCAAAATGGGGTACACGCCCAATTACCGCAAAGCGTGGATAGCTAAGCAAAAGGCGTTGGAGAAGATGCATAGTGGGTGGGACGCCTCATATAATGAAATATGGCAGTGGTGTCAGGTGCTAGAGAGATACGTCCCAGGTGCCATCACAAACCTTGAAACGGAACATGTACAACGTATGGAGACACGTTTTCCCACCGGTTCCAGATGAACGTAAGTGGCCGCCCGTATCTCTTGCTCCTTTTAAGCTGTTACCGGATAGAGAATTGCGTCGCAAGCCGAAAGGTCGACCTTGCTCCACTAGAATACGGAACAATATGGATATCCATGAGCGAACCAGTCAACAGAAGTTGTGTGGATGGTGTAGGAACCCAGGCCATACAAGTCGATCATGCCCTAATCGCAATAGTTGAATGTAATTGTAGAAAAAATTATATTTTTATTCAATTATTAATTGATAATTGTGATAATTGTTAGTAAAATTATCAAATTACTTTAATTTCTTAATTGTTAGTACCAGCCAAAACATTTTACCAAATCTAACATTATGTAAAAACTATGTAAAATTATTAAGCCCAATAACTTTTGTTAATGGTTAGTAAATTTATCAAATTATGTAAAATTATTAAGCCCAAAAATTGTGTTAATGGTTAGTAAGATTACCAAATTAGGTAAAATTATTTTCGGTTTTAAATAAATTATGTTATGGTTTTTAAATAAATTAGGTTAGGGTTTTAATTAAATTAGGTTAAGGTTAGGGTTTTAATTAAATTAGGTTAGGGTTAGGGTTTTAATTAAATTAGGTTAAGGTTAGGGTTTTAATTAAATTAGGTTAAGGTTAGGGTTTTAATTAAATTAGGGTAGGGTTAGGGTTTTTAATTAAATTAGGGTAGGGTTAGGGTTTTAATTAAATTAGGTTAAGGTTATGGTTTTTAATTAAATTAGGTTAATGTTAGGTTTTTAATTAAATTAGATTAAGGTTAGGGTTTTAATTAAATTAGGGTAGGGTTAGGGTTTTTAATTAAATTAGGTTAGGGTTAGGGTTTTTAATTAAATTAGGGTAGGGTTAGGGTTTTAATTAAATTAGGTTAATGTTAGGGTTTTAATTAAATTAGGTTAGCGTTAGGTTTTTAATTAAATTAGGGTAGCGTTAGGGTTTTTAATTAAATTAGGTTAAGGTTAGGGTTTTAATTAAATTAGGTTAAGGTTAGGGTTTTTAATTAAATTAGGTTAGGGTTAGGGTTTTTAATTAAATTAGGTTAGGGTTAGGGTTTTTAATTAAATTAGGTAGGGTTAGGGTTTTAATTAAATTAGGTTAGGGTTAAGGTTTTAATTAAATTAGGGTAGGGTTAGGGTTTTAATTAAATTAGGTTAGGTTAGGGTTTTAATTAAATTAGGGTAGGGTTAGGGTTTTAATTAAATTAGGGTAGGGTTAGGGTTTTTAATTAAATTAGGTTAAGGTTAGGGTTTTTAATTAAATTAGGTTAAGGTTAGGGTTTTTAATTACGATTTTTATTACATCAAATAGAACTTCTATTTTATTATATCAAATAATATCAAAATAACACGGGAAAATTTCTATGCGTATTAGATCGTGTACACTTCTATTTCATTACATCAAATAATAAATTTTAATATGGTAATCAATGTCTATGACCAGGGGATTCAGTTCCACATGGCGGCGGTTGACGGTTTCACGCTGGATTCCTCCTTCCTCTAGCTTCTGGCGGCGGTTGATCTTCCTCCGGTGGTGATTGTTGTTCTTCCGGTTCGGCGTCTGGTTGTCAAACTTGGGACGATGATCCACCTTCAAATAATAGTGTATGTGGAGGTGTTTGCATCATGAACGGGGACGGTGTTTGAAAGCCATGCGTTGCTGGCGATTGGTAAAAAAGAGAGCTCCCCGACGGGCCCCCCTTGCGACCTCTCCTGCGCCGCTGCCCTAGTTATCGGTGGTCCGCTCAGCATAACAGGAAATGGAGCTGATCCGGGCATTTGGCTCCAACCTGCGATAGGATTCAGAAAATGATACATGTACGGGTTAGGGTACATATAAGGGCTAGGAAACGAACCTGGCATCATAGGGAAAGGTGATTGCATCGGTATCATCGGTTGAATTGCTGCGTCAGGTGACTGCGTCGGTGCTCTCGTTGGGGCCGGTGATTGCATGCCCGCTGATGATGCGTCGGGTGACTGTCTGGGCCTCGTTGAGGGGCTGCCTTCGAAGTCTTCTCCTCTTGGATTTAGAGGCCCGCGCCTTCCCCTTCTGAGACGTAATTGCCGTTGCCTCTCCTCTGGCGTAAGTAAATACGGCTTCCTATGGATCCTAAACCATGGCATGTATTCTGGAACGCACGCTAACTCCGGAACGATGATTTCTTCCCGAGTAGGTAGATATTCATGCCGATTTTCCCACATTTTCGTGTACTCTGACCAGTATCTAGGCCAATCCGTACCTAATAGCCGAAGGTCAATTTTGTGGTGATCGTCAAACACCTCAGGGCCCGCAGGAATCTGTTGTCTACATCCAAACTGTCGTAAGACTCTGTCTGTCTGGTGGGGCTCCACGGTTGCATAGTTGATCAACACCACTTTCACGTGCCAAGCGTTCAGATTTTGTAAAAACTCTTCCGGGATTACTGCCCAGATTGCCGGATCCTCGTATGGTGTCCATTAAAACTACATGAACATGATAGAAATATCAGTTAAATACATAATACTAAATACTAAATACTAAATACTATATACCGGTCCCACTAGCGAATGTATGGAAATATCTATTTGCAATAATACTTACTTCTGCTTCCGACCGTTGCTCCAATAGAAGCCGTATATCTTCAAGTTCAGACGGTAATCCACGATAACTTGCCGGATGGTTCCACCTAATTAAATAAATTTTTAGCATACTTTTATTCTTACAAAATCTACATAATAATTCCAAAATGTAATATAAAATTTACCTCGTTACGAGTAGGAATGTATGTGGGTGGTTCACTCGAGCACATAGAAATGGAAAGCGAAACCCTGCCCATGATTGCAGTAGTGACAGACAACCTCCAATGTTTGCTCTCCTCGATCGCGTCGCCCCGCACATCTCCCGATATAATATTGCCAAGACGGCAGACCCCCAACTAAATTCACCGGCTCCTCTAAAATCAACGAGTTTTAGCAGCTACCTTAGATGTACACGGCTCTGTGACGTGTCGGGCATCAGATAACCTCCAATGATTTGAAGAATGTATGATCGAACATATCGAATTCTTCCAATTTCGGTTGAATTTGCATTCGGATCGGGGAAGGTGGCACGTAACCAGCCCATCTCCATCTTACCTCCATCCATTTTATCTGGAACAGCGCCCAAAAGCTCGTAACACACCGCCTCCCAATTGCTAGATTGGGCAGACCCAATGACTGGGTGCCCGTCCACCGGCAATCCCGATTGCAGATGGACATCTTCTAGAGTGATAGTGCACTCACCACATGGAAGATGAAATGTGTGCATCTCGGGTCTCCACCTCTCGATCAACGCACTGATCAGTTTCGGCTCCAACTTGCATCCCCGGCCTACCGTCGCCACGTGCCAAAAACCCGCTTCCCGCAGGTAGTTCTCTACTAACGGTGATGGAGGACCATGTATATTCCGGATAGTGCATTCCAATACCCGATCTTCAGACTTTTATAACAAATAATAAATTAATAATTTTCTAAAAATACATAAATAAAAATATCTTAAATAATATTTAAAATTTAAATTTAATACTTACCATTTTCATTTGCTATACCGATATGTGATTCCTATCAAGACGAATCAATGATCCGGCCATTGATGAAAATATAAAAAAAATTTAAAATTATTTTAAAAAAATATAAAAAAATTTGAAATTATTAAAAAATGAAATTGAGGGGAAATTGAAATTTAATATGGATTTGAGAGATTTTTGGAATGAAATTGAGAGGATTTTGAAAGGAAATTGAGAGTTTAAGAGAATTTTGGAAGGAAATTAAGAGGATTTTGGAAGGAAATTGAGATAGGATTTGTTTCTGAAAAATAAAAGGGGTGGGGGGTTTTATAGTTTTTTATTTTTGACTGTTGGGGGGGCAACGGTCAAAAATTTGACCGTTGGGTACTATTCACGATCGGGGGACATCGCGTCCACGTCGGTAGCGACTGCCGGCGTGGACGCGATGTCTGACATCGCATCTCGACATCGCGCTAACGTGGACGCGATTTCCCGGAAAATGGACCATTCCGGTAAATAATAAAAAAACCGGCCCATTTTGGTAAATTTTGAAAAAAAACGGCTTTTTTAGGTAAATTGCCCCAAAATAAATCCATCATTTTAACTAAAAAATGGAAATTTTATTAAATGATATTAAAATTATTTTGAAGTGGATGGAGATACTCAAAATGTATATATCTTTAATTCTTCATTGTATCGATTTTTTAAATTTATTAACTAAATGAAATATTTCGTTTAGTTAACTGAATTAATAAAAATAAGTATAAAACATATAAAAAATATTGCTAAAGTTCATTTTTTCTTTAATAGTTCAAAAAAAATAATATATTTTCTATTTCGATTAATATAAAAATGATAGTTTAAAAATTATATTGCTAATATAAAATATATATTATATATAATATCTATTGTCGAAACCTTTTTTTAGATTGACTTTTCTTTAAAAAAACAAAAATGGAGTCGCTACCAATCCTTTTTACTTAGGTGTGATTGGATCACCTCAAAACTCATTTTAATAAAATGTTAGACTTATTAAAACGATATTTTTTTATCTACAAAATCCAGGAATTGGGTTCAGGAGTCGGTTACGCATGAGGAATGATTAGCATCCTCGTGACGCCCAAAATTGGTACCTAGTAGATTACTTTATGTATTAGTGTCGAGAATTGAAAATTTGAAGAGAGTTTAAAACAAGACTTTTTGTATTAAGACATTACTTAACTAAATTAATTTTCACGAAAAGAGCTTATTTCAGGTTAATCGAGAAGAAAAGATCATGTCCCGTAAGTTAGGACACAATGCGTTAAATCCTCGAAAACGAGAATAAACGTCATTTGATCGTTACTTAAATCTCATTTTTTTATTTATTTTAAAATAGATATTCGACTATCTCGGTTTTAGAAAGAAGCCATATTCCATAAGTTAGGAACACTACTCTTCTAATTCCAAAATAATGAACATAGCTTCTTCTTTTCTTTTCTTTTTAAATATTTCCTATTCATGTGGTAAAACGAATGCAACCTTTTAATAATATGTTTTTAATTTATCTAGACCTAGTAATAAAATGGACGAATATGTTTTAACGCGATACGGCACAAATGTTAGCACAAAAAAGAAACATAGTAACGGGTAAAATGAAATGATGATATTAAAATAATAAGTAAATAAATGAACAAATGAGTAAATCAATAAAATAAAATAAAAATAAAAATACTATGCAAGTGCGTAATAATAATACAACTATGATGATAATGAAAAATGACAATAATAGCGATAAGTGTGTTATGCTTACTATCATAACATAAATAATAAAATAATAATAAGGGTAATAAGGGTAAAAAGGAAAAATTAAATTCACAATAAAAGGAAATATAAACAACACCAACTTTAAATATAAAAAGGAATAATAAATAAATAAATGAATAGATAATAATGAAATATTAATAATAATAAAGGCAAAAATAAGAATAAAGAAAAAAAACTGCACGATAAAAAGGAAATATAAAAAAAACCCTAATTAAAAAAAGTAAAGGAATAATAAATAAGTAAATAAATAAATAAAAAGAACAATTCATAAAAGGCTAAATTAAAATAAATGAATGACTTAATCGTAACTTAAATGAAATTAAAAGGATAAATCGGGATAAAATAAATAATAAAGGACTAAAATGTGATGCGTGAAAAGGAGCAGGGTTCAAATGGGTAATTATTCCAAGCCTTGGGACACATGTCTTCCCCTAAATGGGTCCACAGTGGTCGAGGGACTAAATTGCACAAAAAACAAAATAAAAGGGCGAAAATAATAATAATAAAAAACAGTAGGACGAAATTGAAAAGTAGCAAAAAAGCGGAAGGGCCAAAACAACAATTAGACCCCCTTTTAGAAAACACGTAGATCCTAAGGAGGGCTGGGTCGGGTTGGCAGGTCAGCCCCAAAACGGCGTCGTTCTGGGGCATTTGGGACCACGACAAAACGACGTTGTTTAGGTGCCTTATTTAAGTAAAAAAAAATTAAATCGTTTCTATACTCCTTAGAAAAAAAAAGGCTTTCCCTCTTTCTTTTTTCTCTGAAATCATCCCTTCTCCGACCATGGGTGCCGTCACACGTCCGCCTCGGTCACCGTCATCAGCAATGGCGGCCGCCGCCTCCGGTGGCCGAAAAAATCCAAAACTCCACCTTTAACTCCCCTTTTCGCGTAGAACTCTGATTCGGAGTCGAAACTGCCAAAACTCCAAAAAAAAAGGAGAGAAAACCTTTCAGTTTTCTTCTCTTTGATGAAGCCTTCCTCACCCACCCACGACGGCGGAAGGCGAAGAATTAGGTAAAAAAAAAACTCAACTTTTTATTTTATTATATATATTTTTTTAAAAAGCAAAATAAATGACTACCTTTTTTTTTTAAAGAAACACTGTAACTTTCTCTGTTTTTGTATTCAAGTTTTTGAATCTATTCGATTGTCTCTCTGTAAAAAAATTACATTCTGGTAATGGCTTTTATAGCCGAATGTCCTACATTACACTGTTGTTTTTTATTGTTTTTTTACTGTTCTTTGCGTGTTTGTGTTTTTGTCTTCTTGTTCTTTTTGTTTTGCAAGTGGCGGTTAACGACAACGACGGGGGTTGCCATTTTGGTGAAAGAGGTAGATGAGGCGTTAGACCTCGGGAGACGAATTCACTGACGAGGCGGCTGCGGGGCGAAAAGGCCTAGGGTTTTTTAGTTTTTTCTGAAAATAATTTAGGTTACGGGCTTAGGGTTAGTAGTTTGGGCTTGGGTTATTGGGTTTTGGGTTAGGTTATATATTTTGGGCCATTATTTTGAGCTTGTAATTTACTTTTTATTTGTTTGTAATTTGGGCCCGGGCAAAATTAGGCTATTACATATATTATTTAATTCGGTTAATTATCTGATTTCGAACTGAATTAACTAATAACCGAAATTTTAAAAAAGCATTAACCGACCTCCAACCGAACTAAATTCAACTACCAATCGATTAATTGAATTAGATCGATTCGGTCGGTTAATTCAGTTTTAGCATTCAGTTTTGACCGAATTAACACCCCTAGATGCACGTTTGTTTTAACAAGAAATTTCCGGATAACCAAGCTCGCGGTGTAATGAATTAAAAATTGAATTAGATTTCTTTAGAGTAATAAAACTCTTCAAATTACAATGCTCGTAAAGAGAATCTTAATAGATGTAAAGACGAAGTATCTTTTAGTCAATAACGAAGAGCTTGAGCTAAGATTTCTAGACGAATGGGATGATGTATTAGTTCCTCTAGCACATAATTTAAATGTGAAAATTTGTCCTATAAAAAAGGAATATTGAATGAATTGGTTGTAAATTACGAGATTCTGTGTCTGCTCCTTGTGAGTAAGATATTAATCGTAAGGAAAAATAGAATTTTCACAATGATTGCAAATTCTACCGATATCATTTAAGAATACAAATTATTGTTGTGCCAAGAAATCGGACTTTGGTTGAAGTCATTAGCAGAACTAATCAAATGATTCTATTGACCCATTCAAAGAATTAACACCATGTTTGGTTGGATAGTCAATACACCCCTAATCGGTGGCCCTACCTAATCCCCCCTCATTCCTATGTTTGGTTCATGGTATTACTAATACCATTGTAATACATTACTGATCTAATCGGTGAAATCCACCGATTTGTAATCTGTCCCTTTTGCCCAGATTAGGCACCGCTTCAGTTTACCCTCCCATCGGCTTCCCATTTGTTTCTCTTCTGTTCCTTCTAGCCTCTGCCGATTTGCTCCCTCTGTTTATTTTCTTTTCTTTTCTGCCGATTTGCCCCCTCTGTTTATTTTCTTTTCTTTTCTGCCGATTTGCTCCCTCTGTTTCTTTTCTTGATATTGTTCTTCAAAATTAGATGGTAAGTGTGGAGGTGCTCTTTGCTTTGTCCCTATTGGGACTCTCCTTTCTTAGTTGCATTAATGAAGAAAGTTAGAAGAGTTTTGTGCCAAAAAGTTGCCAAGTTATTAAAATTTCAATTCTGTAATTCTCAGAAAATACAGATCTTTGTTTCTTTACTTCTCTGTTGCCAAATTACATACAGAAAAATGTTCTGACTCTGGAAGGAAAATTAAAAGGCAAACAGATATTCGAATTTCACTTTTCATGATAGATGGAAATCTTCAGTTCTAGCAGAACCACAATAAAAATTCATAGAAGTGGTTTGTTACTTGACTTGTATCTTATGTTCTAGCTCAGAGTGCTTCTTTCCCTGTTTTGAGTGGTTTCATTTTTGGTATTCATTTGCTGTAATAGATCCAATCCTCCGAATCCATTGGTTATGCAGGATGGCCATCTAAAGACTATTCTGGAAGGGATCTCAAAGTTGGCATCTGATAAAGTGTTAGCTGAAGATGGATTTGCAATCCATCTTGGTGAAGCTTCTTTCTCATTTTAAGGACTTGGAACATGTGTTTTCTTTGGTAATTTTCTAAACTATTTTCTAGATTGAATATTCTTCAATCTTGGTTAGTTCCTCTCTCTCTTCCTTCTTCAGCTTTTCGTTACCATTTTACATGGAAATTGCCCTACAGATGTGCTGAGAATACCTAGTAACACTTTAGTCGTTTCATGTTTTCGTGTACTAGCGTAGCTTGGTGTAATTACAGAACTAAGTTATCACATCACTAATGAGTGGGTGGCTGCAATTTGTTGTTTTGTAGAATCATTTTCTTCAGATCTTAGATATGATGCATGGGAACTCTCGGGGCATTGTCAATATGCATATACTTGATATGGCTACAAGGTAATTTTTGTTTGTCTTATGGTCCTAGTTCATGCAGCCAAGGCCTTGCCCTTTTGTTTTTATTTTTTTTTGGTTCTGTTTATTGTTGTCATGGCTACTTTGCTTGCCTTGATGCTGTTATAATCTCTGCCCAGCCACTGCTGCATGAGACACTTGGACTTGTTTTCATCTACTATTTACTCGTAACATAATATCTCAGTGAAAACCAAAGATTCACCTCAAGATTCTTATGACAATATCTCTATTATGTGTTAAAGATAGCATCAGGTATAGGTTATGCATCCTTTAGAATTTTTTGTCATATGTACATGGAGCAGGTTGAGGTTTCTATACTGTCGGAATGCATGCCAAATATTTTGTAGGTATTAACACAATTATTTCTGTGATGTGACATTCAAAGCAGTGCAGTGGCAGAAAATTCTATAAACCTAGTCACTGAGGCTGGCATTCATATGCTTTATAAACAATTGGGGATATCTGTTAAGTTTCTTGTAGGTTATGCTGCATTCTTTTCCTTTGGTTTGTTGTTGAAGGGTATTTGTATTTTGTGTTTTTGAAGCACATCCAGCTAGAGTTTTATCTCATGCTTGTGTTATTGAGCAGGAATGGTTATGTACATGATCCAACAACCATACAGTTACTCTTTGAAATATCACAGGCTTTACATAGTGATACTGATCTTGTAAACATGAAAAATGATGATAACCAACAGCAAGCACGGTTTATTTCTCGTTTTGTCCGAATGGTATTTTTTCTCTGTTATGTTCCTCTAGGTTGTGATTACTTTTGACTATCAATGCGACTTGTTGACAGCTATTGCTCTATGTTTAGGTAGACCATGGAGTAGAGTATGAACGACATTTAGCATTTCTTATGGAATGTCGTGGGGGCCTTAGTAACATTATTGAACTCAAGGTATACATTTATCTTTTTGTTTCTCTTTGATTTAATTTTGTTAGCCATTTGAGCAATAGAGATAATGTGGTGGAAGGATTCATAAATCTGTTCGGTTCAATCAAACTTATCAGGAGAATATGACTCATTATTAGGAAATAGCTGATAAATGCAACCATCTGCTGCTTTTAAACTCAGTCCACAACTTAATTGGAGAATATTAAAGAACGATAACAGTTGCAATGGTTTTTCTCTGTGGGGGCCAGAATGTAGTCGTAGCATTGGGTATGATCATGCCTTCAATGTGTCTTTCACGTGTTCATGCAGATAAACGAACATGTATTATCTGTCTGCTCGAAACTGATTGAAACTGCCAAATTGTGTTTGAATGCGAAGGACAAGTATCTCACTTCCACCATTAGTTTTCAGGACAAGAACTTGCCTGCTGCAGCTGTCTCATCGTCTATTGCTATCTGATACACATGAAAATGGTTCTCAATAACAATGTTGATCGGATCGGGTTTTCTATGAATTATTCATGTGGGACACATGAATTGACATGATGGTATGATAAGTTCGTAGAAAGGCATAAAAAAAAATTAATTATACTTGTATTGGATGTTCATCATGGAGTCCATGTAACATAATTGAAAACCGGTAAATAGGCCAGGAAATATTCTTTGCATTCCTTGATTGTTAGACTTGGAACAGTTCTTGAAAAGAAAAGCCTTTTGTCTTTTTTATAGATCATTCATTTATCTTGATGTAAGTTGTATGCCATTATTACAACTAGATTTCAACAAATGATTATGGGTGAAGTGGGGGTAAGAGATTTTCATTTTCATTTACTCGTGTGTGCGATTTTTATTTGAAATTTTATATAAAAGTATGAAATAACAAAATACTCTTAAAATAATATTAATTATCCTTTAAAGTAAACGCATTTTAATAATTTTCCAACTGAGTTGGTATAGAGTTAGTTTGTGATATCAATTCAATTAGTCATTTTATAAATAGTATAGATTAAGGTAGAGGATACAAATATGTAGACTTGTAAATGTGATGGCTTGTGATCAGTTTTCTTTTATAGTATCATATATTATGATTTGAGTAAATTCATATAAGAATATTAATTATTAAAAATTTTATTAAATCATATATTTTAATTAAAATATATTTAATAATAATTATGTTAAATTATCTTTTATAGTCTCATATATTATGATTTGAGTAAATTCATATAAGAATATTAATTATTAAGAATTTTATTAAATTATATATTTTAATTAAAATATATTTAATATTAATTATGTTAAATTATCTTTTATAGTATCATATATTATGATTTGAGTAAATTCATATAAGAATATTAATTATTAAGAATTTTATTAAATTATATATTTTAATTATAATATATTTAATAATAATTATGTTAAATTATATTTTATAGTATCATATATTATGATTTGAGTAAATTCATATAAGAATATTGATTATTAAGAATTTTATTAAATTATATATTTTAATTATAATATATTTAATAATAATTATGTTTAAATATGATTAAATTATTTATTATTGATATTAATAATCTTATTAAAATTTAAATAGCAATAACAATAATCATTTACGAAAACAAATTTATGCTAAGGGTATTCTAGTCATTTTAGTTTTTTTCCATTATGCTATTACACCTCTATTCCATTCAACCAAACACAAGAATACTATTACGCCTTTATTCCATTACATTCAACCAAACAATTGATTTGCTATTACGCCTCTATTCCAATACAGCGAACCAAACGTGCTCTAAATGTTTCACAATTAGTGAATTGAATTTATTATCATAATTCTGATTTTCAAAAACTAAGTTCTATCATAATGAAATTTTGGTTGATAACAAGTAAAAGGTTGGAACCTTGACATTCCCTTTCCCACATCTTTAATTAAAAGAGAGGAAAAAAAAAATTGACCCTTCATACACTACTGGCCAATTTAGCATTATTGTTTGCGTTGAAATGTACTTTTAAAAAGTTAAGTTTAGAAAAAGTGTTGTAGAAAAGAATTATGAAAAAGTGTAGTCAGCCAATTTGGCATTATTGCTACGATTGTGAAATGCTTTTTAAAAGTACAGTTTAGAAAAAAAAAATGTTCTGGGAAAGAGTTATGAAAAAATGTAATTTGTTAATTTAAGGTATTTAATATTAGTGTCAAAAATTAAGGTGGGAAGTTAAAATGTCCATTTTAAATATGATATTAGAAATTAAAATAAATCAATTTAGATAATATTTAAATAATTTAATATAATTATACTTTTAAAATATTTTTTACTAATTAATAAATTATTTGTAAATTTAATTATACATTAAATATTTTATAATTTTAAATATAAATAATAAAAATATTTAAATGATTTAATATAATGATGCATCAAAATATTTAGATAATTTAATATAATGACATATAAACTATAAATTAATCCAAAATTTTAAATACTAATACAAATAAAAATATTTTTGATAATTTGCAATTCAAAAGGCAAAAAATCAAAAGCATCTAAACTTCAATTTTTATATTTAGGTAAAAAAAAACATTTTTTTACTGCACTCTCAACCTTATCAGCCAATGTTTGACACTATTTTTGGGTGAAAAAATGTTTTTCCAACCTCAAAAGCATTCCCGAACGGGCCTAATATCAACTTCAATTAAATTAGACAATAGAAAAGGAAATTATTTCGCTCACAAGAAATTAGAAATTAATCTATCCCATGCGAGTCAACTAGTTCATGATTCGGGTTGAGCCTTATTAAAATTTTAAGTCAACTTGAGCTAAAAAATAAGCCTAAGTTTTTGTCCAGACCTGTCCCGGTTAAATTAATTTTTTATATTATTTTTATATAATACATAAAAAATACTAAAAATATTAATATAAGTATTTCCCAATAAATTGAAAATAAATTAAAAAATATTTATACTTAAATAACACTAACATGAGTGTAACTTAATAAGCAAATGCCTCTAAAATAGTAACAAAATTAATAATAAAACAAGAGTTATACAATATCCAAGCAATAACAACAAAATAATAGTAACATAATAGTAAAATAATAGCAAAACAATGAGAAAACAATAAGAAAATAGTAGCAAAACAACCAGAAAA
Organism: Gossypium raimondii; assembly: GCF_025698545.1. Lineage (NCBI taxonomy): Eukaryota > Viridiplantae > Streptophyta > Magnoliopsida > Malvales > Malvaceae > Gossypium > Gossypium raimondii. The sequence continues at coordinate 52,979,537 of NC_068574.1, forward strand.
CAAAACAGGTTTTTTTTTATTATCTTTTTGCTAATTTGGCTCGGGCCAAAAAAGCCTTACCCGAGGCCCATCCCATTTTTTAAATGGATCTTATTTTTTTCCCAAGCCCATTTTTCGAGTTTATATTTTTGCTCAAACTCTCTCACCTTTCGACCGTACAGCCTAGCCCATGGACAAGTCTAGAGTCAACCCACCCACCACTTAATAAAAATGTAATTACTAGAGTAGTAATTATACCAATTTGTAATTACAAAGATTTGTACTTCCATAGGTATGTTTGGTTGACAGAGTGTAATTACATAATAATTCCCTATGTCGTGTTTGATAATACAAATTGTAATTATATGGTTACATCATTTATATTTTTTAAAAATATATGAATTACTATAAAAATATTATTAATATGATAAAATAATTTCTAAACAAGTAACAAAATGAAAATCAAATCATCATATGTATTATGTTAGTCTAAAAGGTAGTTGATAATATGATTACTATTAAAAATGACAAGAAAAATAAACATCATACATAATTTTATCTAATTATTCTAGTGCATGTCATTGGGTTATTCCTCTTTAATATTTAACATATATATGCTCATTATCATCATCTGTTGGTTCTTAACCGAATTCATCATCATCTAAATTTGAATCTTTATCAAGATGATTATCAATATCTGTAATACCCCGAAAATCTTTACAGTAAGATATTATCTTTGATATAATAAAATAAGAAAATAAAGCGTCAAAAAGGGGAAATTTTGGAGTTATGTCAACATTGGGTCGTATATTATGACATATTAGTTCAAGAAAGGATTAAATCGTAAAAGTGAGAAAAGTTTTGTTGACCAAGAGTAAATACTCAAAAATTAAGGGGTTAAAGTGTAAATATGAAGAGTTGAAGGACCAATGGTGTAAATATTTTAAGGGTGGAATGATCTAGAAACTAAGAAAAATGGATGGATTAGGACCAAATTGAAAAAGGTGAATAAGTTTGAGGGACTAAATCACAATTTTACCAAATTAAGTGATGACTCAAGATGGAATTTTAAAAGATCATGAAGGGCAAAATGGTCAATTAGAAGAGAGAGAAATCTAGAAGATAATGATGATGTTGGAGATATTTTAGATTAAATAAATAAATAAATATTAGTTTATTAATATTTTGATTTGATTTTTAAATGATATGTTATTATTTTATTATTTTAATATTTAGTATATATATATATGTGGAAAGAAAGATGAGAAGGAGAAAACCCACCATCTTTTCCATGCAATTCACGTTAGAAGAGAAGAGAAGAAAGAAAGTTTTACTTTCTTTACAATTTAGTCCTTCCATCAAAAAATTCATCATTTTTATCTAGAAATCAAAAGAATTTCCATATCCATCAAGAGAGAAAGATAACAAGGAGACTATGGGGAGCTAGAATATCTAGTTAGATTCAAGAAATAAAAGCTGGAGGAGAGAGAAAATCAAGTTAAAGATTGAAATCAATATGACAAGGTAAGTACATCAAGATTTTAATATATTTTTAAGTTTGATGTTAGTGAAAAGCATGGAAATGATGTTAATGTAAAGTTTTGTATATATGGTCCTATGTTCTTGATATGTTAGTGAAGAGAAAATAAGAGAAAGTGATGAGAAATAGTGTAGAGAAAGAAAATAAGGGTGTTATAAACATGGTAATAAACATCTTGCACTAAAATGGTTTTGGACAGTAACAGTGGGCTCACTTTGAAAAATCACCATAAATTATGAAAATCGAATTATAGTATGAATAAAATATGGAATTGAATCTTATTGAGTCTAGTTTCTCATAAAAGAAATGGTGTAAGTAATGGAATTGTAAATTATGAGATATAATAAATTTTGTGAGACAAGGTCAGAATGAATTAGGGTTCCCCTATTCTGACTTGGAAAAATAATTAAAAATTGTACAAAAATAGTTATGGCTTACAATTTATATGTTTAAAATCCTTAATGAGTCTATTTTCAATAGAAACAAATGGGGACATCATCCGAATTCTGAAAAAAGAGATAATTAATTTTTAGCGAAGAAGGGTCGGAATTGTCAGACAGCAGAACAAAGGTGACTTTAAAGAATAAAATGTACTTATTGGATAAACTAAAAATTATGAAAATTTTATGGTAAGAAGGTATGTGAGTCTAGTTTCAGGTAAAATTAGCAGATCCTAATTTTGAGTTCTGTAGCTCAAGATAAAAATAATTTAGTGACTATGACTCAAATGGACAGCTTTGAATAAATTTACAAGTAAATTGTGAAATCATAGATAATGTTACTTATAAGCATGTATTATAAATTAAGGATCTGGAATGGAGAGGAGGAGGAGAAATATATATATATATATATATATATATATGAATATTCAGTTAGCATGGATAACTTGCACGTTTTAGACTCAGGACTAAATCGAATAAAAGTAAAACTTTAAGGTAAATTTGTAAAAATGTCAAAAAGTGACCAAATTGCATGAAATGAATTGTTTTATTATTTAAATTAGTAAATGGAATGAAATATTAATTTAGATCAAGATTGGGTGAAATTTTGAGAAAAATAGAAAACTTCCAAAATATCATTGAATTTTGGTATTTCGCAATTTAGTCCAGTAAGCTCGAATGAGCTATATTCGTAATAATTTTAATTGAAGTGAATGCTATTTGGTAATGAAAATATTATATATGTGTGTATTATTATTGGAATTAAATTATTATTGGTAATATGTATAATTATTTGATACATTTAATGATTATCTAAGCTAAATTGAGTTGGAAGCTTGTTGGAGATATATCACAAGTATCCATTGGTTCTATCGGTAATTTTGGATGATTTGATTCTGGTTATAATGGCATGTATAAGTTGAATTGGTTAACGTTAGCTCAATAATGTATTGATTTTGATTGGTTATAAATATGAATACTAGATAAAAATGAAATGTCTGAAAATTAATTAGTAAACTCCGGTAATGCCTCGTACCCTATTTTAGTGTCGAATACAGGTAAGGGGTGTTACAATATCTCCTTCTTCCATGTAGTTTTCGAAATATAGGTTATCTCAATTCCACTTATGATTGAAGTTATGAAATATGCAACATGCTAGTACGATCCAACTTTTTCTTTTTTATGTTATACTAAGATGATTTTATTAATATGATGAATATTTTTTTGGAACAACAAGTGTCTTCTCAAGTATGTTTTGAAGCCTTAAATCTCTCAAACAAAAGAGTTCCGTGGTGCTAGTGTTTGTCACTATTCTCTCAAATAGTATCATACCCCACGATATGGTGTAAGAAAACATTGTGTATTTACATAATTAGCATCAACCTTATAATATTCAGGTTTGCAGTCCAGATAATCTGTAGTTTTAATTATAAAAACTTATCTAAATTTGATTTGAAGAACAACTTATGCTAAGTTATATCCCTTTATATAATACGTAAACTAAGTCAAAATAATATAAAATTTATTATATATAAAGGTTCTATAAAATGTACAATAACTTTCATAACACTTCTTATAAATAATATATTTTTTGATATAACTTTAGAAAATTATTTTTATAAATAAGTTATGATAAAAAAACTATAGCATTTTTATGAATAAATATATTATTTTTATAGGATATAACACACATAAATGAGTTATATCCATACTTCTTAACCATAACATTTTATAAATAAATATATTATAACACTTTTATAATATGTAAATTATTTGCATAATAAACATTTTAGCCATAATTTTAGAAGTTTTAGGATTTAAATAATATATTATTTTGTTATAACTTTATAAAATACATAAACTATTTTTAGAATATATAATATAATAAATTTTTTTATCTTAACCATCTCAAACACTCATTCATGGTCATACTTATAATATATTTTATAAAATTATTAATAGGTTGGTTATTTATCAGTAACTTTATTAGAATATGTTGTTATTTTTATTTTCTATTTATTAAATTGTTACGTTTTACTCAAATTAGTAAAATATATCATATAGTTGCTTCCAAAGCACAAAATGAAATGAACACTAGAAAGTATGCTCTATTTGGCTTTTGAAAAATATATTTATTTTTTTATTTTTGAAAATTAAAGAATACATTTTATAAATAAAAATCATGTTTGATACAATTTTCTTATAATAACAAACATGAAAAATAAAATACTATATTTATATAAGCTCAAACCAGAGTTCTAGAACCTCGATATGAAAGCAGTCATTGGATGATTCCACCAAATGACATTATCCTCGCTATGCAAGTATAATTAACTATATGATGAGCATGTTGAGTTATTTATGATTCGGATCAAAGTCAAGGTTAAGGTAGGTTCAGGTTCAGTTTTAATAAAAATATTTTCAGATCAATTTAATTTACTCACAAAGTTTATTTTATTATTCAAAACTTAATAAAATATCTAAAATATATTTTTAATTGATATTTTATATATTTTTATAGTTAAATTTAAATAATAATATATTTTTTCAAACGGGCTACTTGACCCTTAGACAGATCTAATCTTGACAAATAGCTAAAATTATGGACTTTAATACAAAACAAATGACTTAATTTCAATTAATAATCCTAAGCTCGACAATAATTCATCATTGCTTGTAAGATAATTAATTCATACAAATTAATCCATCATATACTCGATTAATGTTCGTAAAAATATTTTAAATTAAGATAAATTCATATAAAGTAAAAAAATATTTTTTCCAATTTAATAACTTTTTAGTGAATTAATGAAAATAATTACTTATTAATTTTTATTTTTACATATTTTATTTTCCAAATATTGTATTTTTAATTCTAACTAAATACCTTTTTATATTTCAAGAAAGCGAATGCTACCATGTAGGATTGGATAGTTGAGAGATGAATTTTATGATTCTTCGAAAGCTTTAGCAAAATCAAAACAAATTTAGGAATCTCAAACATAAATGAATAAATAATATTTCATAGACATCATCAACCAATTAATTAAAAATGATACCCCTATCAACATTCTTTGTCTATTGTGTTTTGAAATTTAGTTTGTTACGTTGATAAATTTATAAATGGTAAAAATATCATAGAGGTCCTTGTATTAGGAGTTAAATTGTATTTTGGTTCTTCTACTAAAAATAAGTAAATTAGTCAATGTACGTTAAATCAAAGAGTAAGTAGATCCTTCTATTAAAAATTTCATCCATTTCTATTGTCCAATCATTGTACATCAGTATGAGATACACCTGGTACGCCAAGCGTCATTGTTTGGTTATTCTATCAACCATGTTAATTTTTAACAATACAAATGAATAAATTTTTTAATGAAAGGACCTTGCTCTTTAATCTAACATATATATATGGATTAATTTATTTATTTTTTAAATGAAAGGGACAAAATATAGTCTAACTCCTAATTTAAGGACCTTTATAATAAAGATTCAATTCTATTAATCATCAATAAATAAAAGTTTCAACATCTATTTTTCGAAGCCAAAAAAAACATTGTTACTAGATTACCAACATTCTGGATACAAAATTATGTAAAAATTATATTTATAAAAAAATTTTAATTAAATTGGTAAAGTTAAAAAGTTTTATTGTCTTTAAGTTGATGTGCTTTTTAGATTTATTTTAGATTTTTTTATAAAAAACTTAAAAGTAAACATTTTGTAGTAACATTTGTTAATTTTTAAAAGAATGATTTCTATTCATCAAAAACAATGATTTTTAAGTATTTTTATGAATTGAGTTGGTACTTGATTAACTCGTAACATTAACTCAAGTAAAGACTTAATAATGTTATATATTACTAGATTAAGACGCACCCTCAATGTAGGTGAAAAATCAAGTAAAAATATATTAATTTTTTATTATAAAAATCAAATATTTTCAGTTGAAATAGTATAATTTAAAGCAGAGGCGGAGACAGGGAGCATGCAATGGCCTTGGCACCCAACGAGGTAAAATTATCTTTTTAATCCCTTTAAATTTATGCAATTACAAATTCATATAATTGTGAAGTTGTACATTGACCCTCAAAATTTTATTATTCATTTTCCCCCCCAAACAATATTCTAGCTTCGCCCCTGATTGAAAGTTTAAAAACCATGGTGTCCTAAGTTCAAAATTCAAATCTTACTATGTGCTGGCTTTTTATATTGTTGTTATGTAAAGATAAAAAAGACAAAAAAAAAAAAAAACACCTTCATGATAATATAACTTACTTTGTAAAAAAATTATCTTTTAGTCACTTTTTAATTAAATAGGTGTCAGGTTGACTCGTGACACCGACCTAATTAGTGATTTTAAGTATAACTAGTCTTCAATATCACCTTCATTGCATGAAACATACACGTTTATGTTATTACTATTTTTGTTAAATATTAAAGTATGTATGTACAATGTTTAAAAATGGGTTAAAATTAATTTGTATGTGAATAAATTTTTCAAGCGATACCATGATATTCTCTCATTGAACATTGAGAGTGTAAATAGTGGAATTAAGTTGAATGTTTCATGATGATGATTATTTCTTCTCTTGATTTTTCCTTGACAGAGAATGAAAAAAAAATACAAAGTGAGGGTTAATGAGGATTTCAAGCTCATTTGTTTCATTGGATTAATCATCATCTGAGATAAAAGAAGAAGAAGAATAAGAAGATTTATAATGAATTTGAATATTGTTAAGCACAATTAGTTGATTTTATATGGAGGTAGGTTCAATAAAATTTCGAAATTGTGATGGCCTATGTGCATGCATTGTGTGAAATTGGTGAGCGTAAAACTTATCGGATGAGATTGTCACACTCAAATACCTTTAAAAACCCAATTAAGAAGGAAATTTGGGACTTAATTGCATGTATGATAAGTTGGCGGACTCTATTAGGAATTTTGGGAAAATTTGTAAACCGGCGAGCAAATAGTTGAGTTCTAATCTTAGTTTGGTTAGGATGGAACCGGTTGATTCCATAGTGGGATATATAATGATTTTCGACAATTGGTTAGGAGGGTGTGGGAGACCATGTATAGGAGTTATATATATAGGTGAAAGAAGACGTATTGGGAGGGAAAAAATCCTCTTTAATTTAGTCTGTAAATTTCTTTCTTTTATTTGCTTTGTCTTCTTCAATTTCTTCAGAGAAGAAGAGAATTGGTGAGAGCTTTGTATTGAGCTGTAGTCATGAGAATTGGAGGTTAGAAGTAAAGAAATCGAGTATCAAGTAAGCTTTATTATCCTTCGGTACTCGAGAATTCGAGGAAGGAAAAAGTAAGGGCTCATGATAAGTTTTAGTAAATTGGATTCTGGTTTTAAGGTTGAATAACTTCGATTTAATCGATAAATGATTGTCATGCTTAACTACCATGATGAAAGAGGCTTTAACGTTTGGACAAGCTAGGCTGACAGGGGTTAAGGAAGCAAGGTGAGTTTCTATGCTCCATCTTTGGGTGACTAAAGAGATTGAACTAATGGATGATATGTGTTTATGTTGTTTTGTGCTGTCTAAACCCATAGTAGTGTATGAACATGGTGACTGAGTATGCTTGATTGTATGTATATTGAATGTTTATTTACTTACAAATTGAAGTATTAATGGGTGGTGAACCACATGTTAATGGTAAATATAAGTAATCAGGTGAATGCTTGTAATATAAATATATATATATATATATATTATGCGGGGCGCTGGGAAAAGTAGTGACGGGTTAGATGAAGTTAGGATTGGGCGAATGGTTGGGAATTAGAGTTTTCATTTATCGCCATCCGGGATTGTTGGGTGCAACGCGTGATGTGTGAAGCTCCGGGCCTTGCGGAGTGGACATTGTAGTGTTCAAGCATCAATGTTAAAAGTGAGGAGTAATGAAGGAATGAGCTGAATGAATGGGAAATCAAGGGAGTTTGGACGACATCATGGAATAAATATCTAGCTTGTTAGAATGACAGTGACGATGATTATCGACTGGTCCTTTGGAGTAACACCTTAATGACGGTTATTAGGTTCCATAGAGGAACAACGCGGCGATAGTCAGCAGGCTCTATGAGGTGACACCGCAAATGCGGTAAGGTCTTTCGAGGCGACACCTCAAAGGAGGTTTTAGGTGTAAAAACATAGCTCAACTATGACAACCAATAGAGTCCGCCATGACATTAAATATGGGGTTACATGTGTAAGACCAAAGCTTGGCTATGGCAACTAATGGAGTCAGCCAGGGCAGTAAACACGGGTAGTCCATCGAGACATTAAACATAGGGTGGTCTGTTGGGACAGAAAAAATGGGGTAACCCGCTAGGACCTTAAACATGAGATTACTTGTGTAAGACCATAGCTCTACTATGACAGTATGTAAAGTCCACAGATCAGTAATCAGAAAACTCACCAAGGTAAAAAGGAGGAGTCACGATGTGACTTGAGGGACCAGGCATTAGACAAAATGGACTTGGCATGTCTGGAGACCCAGGATATCGAGACAACTAGGGGATTCGTCAAGGGCAATGATGAATGGAGCCTATGAAGCGTTCTAACTTCTGTCATGTGTGAAAGGATGAAGTGATTCCTTAAACGAGATACTAAAAATGACTTTCTTCAATAAGAGTTCGCCAGAGAAGTCGTGGATTTCATATTGGTTAAATAGATGTAGAGGAAATTGCAAGGATAAAATCCTAATTTGGTAATCGACAAATAGATGAATGAAAAATTAGCGGACCAATAGGAGGGTTCAAAAGAGGAAATGCAAGCTGAAGGCTACATGATTAATAAAGTCTGCCAGAAAGTAGTGGGAAACATGAGTCTATCAGGACCCTGTAACATGGAAAGGACTTTTTAGAGCTACTAAGAGTGGAAACTATCAAATAACACAAGAAAATAAAACGTTGTGTTGGGAATTATCGACCCATTGGAGTACATTGAATAAAAGGGATTTAAGATATCTTATTCAGGTAAGGATCCAAGGTTATGGTGATTACTTGGGTACACCCCAATAGATGCCGCTAGACAAAGGTATCGAGTCTGAGTATTAGGGTTGTGGCATGTAAAAAAAATGGGTATAATGAAAGTCTAAAACAACGACAACCAGAGGTAAGACCCAAGAGAAGGTATCTCTAGATAGAGTATGGTATGGCCAGACTAGGGATCATGTCTGCCTATAGTCAACTCAAAGAGAGAAAGTGGCATGGGCCTTGTCAACTAATTTCGTAAATCTTCCTATGAAAAACAGGGAGTTAAATTATGAGTCAGAAATTTCGGTTTCTTAATATTTATGCTGCCATACATGAATTTATTTTATATATCTCACTAAGTACTTTTGAACTTATAAAATTTATTGCGTGGGTGTAGGATAGATAAAGACTTTATATCCAAAAGAGAGACCAAGCCAGATCCCACCAGTGTTAGAGATAGGCAGGGAAATTGTTTCATGTATATAGAAGGGCACCCTTAGAGGCCACGCCTTGGGGGTTATGTTGGAAGTACTTGTATGATACAAGCTATAATAGAAGTCAAACTTTGAATTTTGATACTGTTTAAGAGTGTAAATTTTGTTAGGTTTGAAATGTTGTTAAGTCATTCGGGTTGATGTGACATTTGGTACCTAGATTGGTCAACCGAGTTGAGTATAGGGTGTTATCGAGATATTGGAGCTTAATGGTCTATTCAAGGGTATGTGATGCCTAATGTGTATGCATTGTGTGGAATTGATGAATATAAAACTATATGATGCGATATTAGAGATTTTAATTGTTGTTTGATCAGAAAGTGAAGGAAAAATATGTAACGAAGGTTTTGCATTGGCCTAACTTCAATGAATTTATTTACGATGAAGAGATTGTTATTTCCTGATGCACTAATCATTACACTTGATCATGAAAAATATTTAAGATTATTTCAGTAATTTTCTTAACCAAACTAGCGTTCAACACCAACTCAATCAGAGGTTTACATAATAATATAAATAAATATATAAACAATGTGAGTCAAACAATTTGTATAATAAATTTGAAATGTAGAAAAATATCAAAATAAAGCTTTGATTGAAGTGGTAAAAAAAAAAGATTTTCTAGATGTTGGTGGCATGGGTTCAATTTTTAGCATTTACATTTTTATTGATTTTTCTTTAAAATAAGGAAAATACAAAAATACACTCGTAATAATATAACTTATTTAAAATTTGCAAGGCTATTTTTGTAATTTTTTTGATCGAATTGGTGTTCGATTGACTTGTGACGCCAATTCAATCACACACTTAAATAAGGGTTAGTATTCTATCCATTGCTCAGTGGAGTTTTTTAACTCCACAAGCAGAGTTTAGTACATGACATGTGTTTGTTTTAATTTATTTTTTTAATATTCTCTCAGGACACATGGTAGCATTTCACCACTCCTTGTGGAGTTTTTAAGTTCACTAACAGTGCACCAAATAATTTTTCTTTAAATAATATTAAATTTTGTCACACCCATGATGGGTGAAAGAAAAATTTTTTATATTAAAAATATTTTCTTTTAAAATATACTGAATAATAATTATAAGTGAAGTGATAATGAATTTGTATTTTTAATTGTTTTATTTTAATTAATAGTATTAATTGTAATTTAAAAGAATGATATTTTATTATTTCATAACTGAATTAGTGATTGGTTAAGAGTGACATTAGCTCAAGAAAGTACTTAAATATAAATATTAGATTATATGTATAGATGCTAACAATGTGTGCGCCATATTTGTGCAATAATATTAAAATGTACAAAAATAATTAAATAAATTGAAGTTTTGGTTGTAGTGGTAAAGTTGAGGTTTTATCTATATTTATGACATAAGTTCAAGCATCTTTATTTGTATTTTTTATTAGTTTTGTTAAAAACATAAAAGGGCAAAGGTAACCTCATAATAATATAGTTTTTTTTAATTATGAAAGGATATTTTTGTAATTTTCTTGATCAAGTTAGCATCCAACCGAATCGTAATATCAGCTTATTAAAGAGTTTAAATAATAGATGGATAATATCCGGTGACAAATAGGATCTAATAATTGGTAAAAGTATCGTGAAGGCCCTTGTAGTAGGAGTAAGATTACATATTACTCCCTCTACTAAAAGATGGACAAATTAGTCTCTATCTGTGTACAAATTGATCATTTTTGTTAAAAAATTTATTCATTTGTACAGTAAAAAATCGACGTGATTGATGGAATAACCAGATAGTGACACGTAATGTATCACATGTACCTCATGCTGACATACAACTACAAATTTTTAACAGTAAAAATGAAAAATTTTTTAATAAAAGAACTAATTTACTCATTAATCTAATATACAATAATTAATTTACTTATTTTTTAAATAAAATACAATCCAAATCTCATTACAATAATGTACGCGATACTTTCTCCTTAAAGAGGCAAATGCTTAGATGAAGCGAATAATGTTGGGTCATACAAAACAAAGGGTACCTACCTTTCTGTTTTTTAAAAAAAGTCTTGGTCAATCCGTAAAAAATTGAAGCCGAAATATTAAAATAATTGGATTTTCTACACACAGTTTCAGAACCAGCTTCACATATGTTGGAATTTCAAACATGTTCATGTCCATGTACAGCTGGGGACAGACAAAGTCTTAAGTCTTTATTTCTCACCACCTCCGATTCCCATCATTGTCCATTTGCGTATATGTCCCATCCACATATGTTTTTTTATATATTAAAAAATAATTAATTACAAAATTAGGGTAGGATACAAAATAATTTTAAAAATTGAACAGTAATTTTAATGTAATTTGGCACATTAGCAGCGCTGATAAAATTCTTTTTATAATTAATTTTTTACCTCATTTTATAATTAATATTTTAATATTATTTTATAAAAGAAAACTTCGAGTCATCAAAAAATAATAAAATTTTGATTTAGTTTTCTTAATAAGTTTTAAGTTAAAATTTGATTTTGAACATTTATAAAAGGAAAATTCTCATCTCAAAGTTTTATTAAAAAAAAAACAAAGTAATTTGATCGTGGAGAGTACAAGAAAGCTTTGATTTAATCTATGAACATTTGAATCTCTTGAAATTTAGTAATTTATAAATTGAAAAAAAACCCATAGTTATTATCAAAGAATTAATAAAATAATAAGCAGGAAAAACTACGAAGGCTATAATATATTGTCAATACAACAGGAAGAAACTCACAGGGCCATCAATAGCTTGGATATCCTTCGAGAATATACGCTTGGATTCATCACCTCAACTCTTCTTTAAAACCATCTTCTTCAAATTGATGCAACTCAAATTTTGGACACTTGTTTCTATTTTTCCTCACAGTTTCTGTTACTTTAAATAAGATTTGAACCAGCATTATATGATCAAAGCTTTGTTTTTGTTGCAGAGAAAAAAAAAGAACATTGGATTTGATTCATGCATACCATGTGTTTGTGAATATTTCTGAATAAATTTTGTGCTTGAATTTATTATTTGCAAAAATAGCTTGTGCAAAAGGTTTCAAAACAAAAAGAAAACATGACAAAAGAAGCTGAGAGAGTGGTGGTGATCCTGGATGGGTCGAAGGAGCTAAATCCAAGCATTATCAAATGGCCCCTCTTTGGCTTATCACTTAAGCCTGGAGACAAGCTTTTGGTCCTTGGAATTCTTCACCAGGTTATTAATCCTAGTACGTTTTCTTTCATGGGAGCTGGAAAACTCAGTAAGAATTCATGCTTCCATTTTTTTTTTCTTAGGACAAACGAAGTGAACTCGTTTAATCCTATTGGTTCTTGTAACCACTCTCGAAAAGGTAGTATCCCATGGTAGTCTTCATATGTTGTCTTTCATGGGAGTTAGAAAAACTCAATAAGAATTCATGCTTCTTTTTTCTCTTGAAAAAAGGACAAGAAAAAGGAACCCAGGGTTTAATTTAGATTGGTTCATTTAACCATCTTTAAAAGATGGCATCTTATAGATAATAATCTTAGTATGTTAGTTGTTAGACTTTCGTGTTTCTAACTTACCAACAATTTAGAGTTTAATCCAGTTGATTCATGTAATCACCTTTTGAATTCCATGCAATAGATAATAGTCTTATTACATTATCTTTCTTGGGAGATAGAAATTACTCAATAATAATTCATGCCTCGCTTAAGATAGCATCTAAAATATAATAATTCTAGTTGGTGATCTAAATGGAGCTAGAAAACACACTAGCAATTCATTCATTTTTTTTTATTTCTTGAAAAGGACTAGAAAACGAATCCGGGATTTAATTTGATTGGTTCATTTTTTACAATAAGAGATGGCATCCGATAAATCTCGAATCCTAACATTTGCAACTCTTCCGACAAAGAAATACTCTGGACAAATGACATTCAATGCATTGCTAGCTGCCTTTAAGTTTTCTCTATCTCCATAATTTATTTTTGGGTTATTTTTTCAGTGGGGTTTAAATCCAAGGTGGATACAAGTTCAATTTTTGGAACAAACAGAAGGATCACGGTAGAAGAAATGGGGAAAAAGTTAGAACAGTACAATAAGGATGCTGCGCTTGTGAAAATATCCGAACAGTACAAAAAGGAGCAGGTATAGTAGCTTTCTAGCTCTTTACAATGATATCATGAGAGAGTTTTTTTTAAAAATGAAAAAATGATATAAGTTACATAAATCATGAACTTTGATCATGGTTTAGTACAATTGATTCCTGGCGTTAACTTCTTTAGTCGAAGATTTGAATCTCAACATCCATAACTTCTCTATTTTTGGATTGGGGTATTTTTTTTTATAAAATAATACAAAATTATCCATGAAAGGATTTTTTGTTAGAGACAATAGATTGTATATGTGTTTGTGTGTGTATGTGAACTTATTTTCTGAAGTTTACTCATGATTCTAGTCAAAGCAACTAGGTCATTAAAGTTATGAGTTATGACTGTGAGACACCATGCCTTATGGTGTATTCTCAAATGGAGCTCAATTCGAAATTCAAACCTTGAAGTTTGTTTGAGTTTTGTTTTCAAAGTTTGAGTTCGATTCAAAATAAAAATCGAAATGCTCGAACTTGCTCGATTAAGCTCGTTTATAAAGTAAAAAAGCAGCTTGATTCTAATACTAGACTTCAAGCTCAAATATTTGTTCTCAAGTTAAAACAACTAGTTAAAAATTAAAAGTTTTACTTAGGCTATTAGGATACTCGAATTCAGCTCGCTCAGGTTACTTGAGCTTGACTCTACAATGACCCAACCAAATTTGAATCTTTTCTTCAAGTTGAACTTGAGTAATTTACATCCATAGCCCTAACCGTATTTCATCTAGTAATGAACAATAAGTACTGATAGAAAATAAGCAGGCACTCCATCCATTGACATCTAAAGGAACATGGTGGCCTTCCTTGAACTGAACTGCAAAACTGAATCACAATTATGCCATATATGAATAGTATGATTCAAATAAGCTGCTAATTCTTGTTTGTTAAAATGTTTAATGTAGTATACATGGCTTGTTTATGATCAAATTACTGACATTATCTTGAGTTTCTTTCTCCCAGATAGAATTCCAGGTAAAGATTTTAGCAGGTTATCCATTAAAGGATGTTGCTGCAAGAGCTGTGAAAAGTTTTGGTGCTACATGGTTGGTACTCGACAGGTATGTGTTTGATTGCTGCTAATGAACTCAGAAAATGAGCAATGGATAGTACGGATTCACGTATTTGTGGATATTTGATATGCTTTCTTGCATATTGTTATAATATTTGGATACTATAATTACTATTTAAAGTAGATTCAAAGTTGATGTGGATAGTAATCCTCGTATTTTCATTATCTGAATTCGCTTACTTTTGTGGATAATTTAGATAAACAATTTTATTATACTTTTCAAAATTTTCATTTATTTTATACTCAAATCTGGATAATAATACTTATCAAAAAATTATTTAACTTTTTTCTTATTATATTAAGATTTTGGCGGATTTGGATTTAAAAATAATACTTAGATTTAATATTAATAATAAACAGACTCAGATTTTAAGTAATTGTGCAGATCCGATTTGAATATTACAAAAATGCAAATATCCTACCAGTTTTTATCCCTGATTTTAACATTGTACATCGTAAATATGTGTTATCTTTGAGATAGGCATATGAAGAATGACCAGAGGTACTTTGTAGAGAACCTGTCATGTAATATAGTAAGGTTGAAGAAAGATTGCAATGCTGAAGAATTAAGAGGACCAAATGTAAAGGATAATTTCAAACTGCCGCAATGTCACATACCGTATGCCGAAATGATTCCCGCGATTGGCCCCCAAAGACTGCATTCTCCTCAAAGTAAGTTATTTGGAATGCAATGTAAAACATACTATGTTTCGTGTCAAGAA
Organism: Gossypium raimondii; assembly: GCF_025698545.1. Taxonomy (NCBI): domain Eukaryota; kingdom Viridiplantae; phylum Streptophyta; class Magnoliopsida; order Malvales; family Malvaceae; genus Gossypium; species Gossypium raimondii. The sequence goes on from NC_068574.1 coordinate 52,994,890, forward strand.
ATCATGTCATTTGTTGTTGCAGATCGTGAAGGTGAAAGCATTGGAGAGCATCAATCGCATAGTAATAGGAAATCCATCTCGCGTTCATCTTCAGCTTCGAGTATTTCTGGTAACAGAGCACCGTTTTTGAGTTATAATGAACCAAAGTCCTCATCCTCATCCATGTATGTACATGATGAAGCATATGGTACAACTACAGGACCAGAAACAGGGGGAGAACATTCCCCGCTATCCATCAACGAAAGTGGAGACCAGAAAGACTTGCAGAGTCCAGATGAAAATCCAAAGCAACATAATCACAACGATGATTGGATGGGGGGAAATCCGGGGGATCAAGTATTCAAAAACTCCCTTTGCTTGATATGCAAAAATCGAAGGCCGAAGATCGGATGGATGAGAGACTTCACTTACGCAGAGCTCCAAGCTGCTACTGAAGGGTTCAATGCTAAAAACTTCCTATCGGAAGGCGGATTTGGATCCGTCTATAGGGGAGAGATCAATGGAATGAAGATTGCAGTAAAGCAGCACAAGTACAATGCAAGTCTCCAAGGTGAGAAAGAATTCAAGTCTGAAGTTCACGTGCTTCGGACAGCGAGACATGAGAACTTGGTCATGCTGGTTGGTTCTTGCTCTGAAGGAAACCACAGGCTACTTGTCTATGAATATGTCTGCAATCGTTCACTTGACCTTCATTTATCAAGTAAGGATTCATTCAAGACAACCCTTTGGTTTTTTACTCTGTTTTTGTGCAATGAAATATCTAATCGATGTATGCATGTATGTATTTCGTTTCTTGCTAAATTGATTGCAGAGCACTCAAGAAGACCTCTTAGTTGGCAAAAGAGGGTGAAGATAGCACTGGGAACTGCTAAGGGCTTGAAATATTTGCATGACAACAACATCATCCATCGAGACATGAGACCGAACAACATCCTTGTAACCCACGAATTCGAACCATTGGTAATGATCAAACTACATTTATACATATATATATGTACGTTTTCTGCAAGTACATTCATTCTTTTACCTCAACTCACCAAAGTTCATACCCGGTTCACTATATCAGCTAGGAGATTTTGGCTTGGCAAGAACTCAACATGAAGACTCAGATAAGTCATCGGAGACAATGACAAGAGTTGTCGGAACTTTAGGATACTTGGCACCAGAATACGCTGAATGTGGCAAAGTGTCAACCAAGACAGATGTTTATTCTTTTGGAGTTGTGCTGTTGCAGCTAATCACTGGAATGAAGACCACAGACAAAAGACTTGGAGGGAAAAGCCTTGTTGGATGGGTAAAACTCTTGATATCTGAATAAATTATTAACTATATGAAAGATATATACTCGTATCTGAAACTAACCTGGATCCGGATAATGAAAACTATGGCCACCTATCACATAGCTAAGTTGTGCAGTGCCTTAAATAACTCCAGCAGCTGAAGTGTAACACCAAGAAAATGAGTAACACATAGAAAGGTCAGAAAGATCTTCCATTATTGAAGTTTTCTATCTTCTTGCAGGCAAGACCACTACTGAAAGACAGGAACTACCCGGATTTAATTGACCAAAGGATCCTCGATAAGCATGATGTTCATCAACTCTTTTGGATGGTTCGAGTAGCCGAGAAGTGTCTCACCAAGGATCCTCAGAAGAGATTATCAATGGATAAGGTAAGTTTTGAAGAAATGTTCCAAATCAAGATTCAATGCTACAATAACTGAGCAACGTCGATTATGATTTACATACTCATAGCACCTCAGATATTGATATCCCCCTAAACCCAAACTTCTCCTTTGCATGGATTCCATTCATGGACCATATTTAGCATCCATGTTGCTGATAAACTTAGTTATCAATCATGATATGACACCCTGTATGTTAGTGACAAACTAGACACTATAGCAGTTAAAAAGTAGTACCCTCAAGCAAATGAAGAGTCAGAGCAACATAGGTCACAACTAAGTAGCACTAACAGATTAAACTTTATTATCCTCTTTGAACATAGATCAGAATAGCTAAAACCACATTAAACAGATTACTACTATTAAGCAATAATTATTGCAGGTTGTTTTTGCTTTAAACTACATAACGGATTGCGACAACTTCTGTGGCATCGAAGATTTCTCACCTGCACAATCAGATACTGTAAGCCAGGACTCATATGATTCAGTGTCACAATCTCCCTTTGAAGATGATTCAGTCTTCACCATAGAAACTACATCTGCAAATAGCCTTAGTCTGTTTAATGAAAGGCTTCCACCATCGCCTCCAATTTCGAGCAAATCGAGTGCTTCCACCCTTTTCGGTGAATCTGCATCTAGCAGTGGGAGCAATCATGAAAGATATCTATGATGATGGTCCAATGTTTTAACCCTGTGATGGTCGATGCTTGTTGATCAACTTCTGGTCAATCAGTTTATCTTGAATTGGATTCATATCGAGTTCCATGAAGGATTTGGGAAGTTTGATAAGCAATACTGCACCATGCAATGAAAATTCATCATGTTCTTAGATGATGTTTGAATGATCACTGTCAATTAGGACCCCCTTTTTTTCATGGTTATCAAGTAGGAAACATGGAATCAAATCATATCAAATTAATCATTCTCAATGGATATCTATTAACCATCTTCATCAGGGATAGCTTTTAACTAAGTTAACATGATTTCAAAGTTATATCTGCTTGAACCTTTTTTTTTTTTTTGAATAAATATCTGCTTGAACTTTGAATGTGACAGTAATCTTCTCTTGAATAGTTGATTTACAAATCCATAACCCAATGAACATTTTGTCCTACCAAACACTATGTAATTTGACTTGAATGTGGGTGTCGGATACAAATACATGTATTATTTTATTATTGTAATGTATAGTATATTTATATAAATTTTGATATGATTAATAATTTATGTATAATAAACTTTAATATATTCACATAATTGTAGTTTTTTATTACTCAAATTATATCATATTTTATGTATCCATTACTTTTTCTTTTTTATTTGCATATTATATTTTAGGGATATAATTGAATGGAAATAAACTCAGGTTTTAAAACATTGAAGCTCAACACAATATAAAACATTGATTTATTCATAGACATTCATAATTCTATTGTTTATGCTTGAGCTCAAGTTTGAACTTGAATTGAATTTTTTTACTATTAATTAAAAATAAAAATAAAACAACTCAAAAGCTATTTAAATAAAATATTAACATATTTAAATTATATTCTTCAAATAATTCTATGGTCTCAAATTATCAAATATAATTTTATTTAAGCTTAATTAATATCAACTAATGTCCTATTCATTTTACTTTCTTTAAGCTTAATTAAATTCTCCTCTCGAACTTAACTTTATTTGCCTCGAAATTTTTTTAAATCTTTGAATTTGTCAACTTTTCCCAACTTGACTCAATAACAAAAAATTATATTATAACACACCTACTATGTGGGTGAAAACATTTACGTAATAAATTTATTAAATATTGATATAAAACTAAATATGAATTTGGTTGAAATGGTAAAGTTGAGATAGTAAAATTTTAAGGGTCTTGGGTTCAAACCTCGTTAAATGTATATAATTTTCTAGATTTATTAAAATATAAACACACATAAATATCTCCAAATAATAATCGTCTCTTAGTAAAATAAATGGGTTTTGGTAAATTCACAACTAAGTTGGAACCTAATTCATGAGTGACACCATCTCAACCAATGGCATTATCCATAGTAAGAAGTATAGATATATAAATATAAATATTTTTATTTTTTAATATCAAGTGAATAGTGAACTTTGCATTTTCGGGCTAGGCTGAACCAAAAATGATCTTCGACAAAGAGAAAAGGTCTAGTTTCAAGTCATCTACTAAGGAATCTTTTAACATTGATTCACCATTAAGAAATTAATCTGTTTGCCAGCTTGTGAGTAGGAAGTTGCCACTTTACATGTTGGTATTTTATTGAATTACGGTTCCTTAAATGATAAAAGAGAACTGTGGAAATAAAATGCTTACAGTTGTCAAAGTTGTTCACGAATATAGGCCATTGATCTCAACATCGAACCCAAAGTATCTTTTGACACTTGGAACTTTACTTCTTTCTCCCCAGAAGTTGTCTTTGTATCTTGGAGCTGAGAAATTCAAATAAACAAGCAATAAGTCCAAAAATTCGATTTTTCTTTCATCAGGGATAGGGGAAGGGATTGTCCAAGTTTGAACCTGGGACATTAACAAGAACTCAAGCAATGCAAGTCATTTGTCACTACACTAATAGCTAGTTGGCCTATTTAGACTTTAACTAAAACAAAAGATAAGAACTTAAAAGCAAGAAGCAGCAGCGTAAATCTTACTCCTAAATTTATCACATCAATGCAACTATGGTTCAATGTAATGCTAATCACATGATGTTTATCATTTGAAGTTACTTTCAATGAACATGGGCAAAATCATAAAAGTATTGCTAACCAAGGTTTGAAAAACTGGACCAAAAGTTAAACAAGTCAGACTTTCAATTCTTCCAATTAATTCAAATGGTTAGGCTGGCCGGTTTGATCAAAACCCTTTTTAATATTTATTTTTACTGTTAGATAAATATTAAATGTTGTTTGTAATTAATAAAAAACGTATTTAGCTTAATGGTATGATCTTTAATATAAAATTAATACATTAAAAGTTCAAATCTTATTGGTTAAGTGACAAAGTAGGAAAGTAGTTATGAATGATAACCATTTGATTGACAAAAATTTCATCCTCACTCTTTTTCATCCTTAGTACCAAGCAAAGCCTTAAGGAAGCAGGAAATATCCATTGTCTGGGAAAAAAAAATAAAACAAAACAAAACTAGTTCGAGTATTAAGTCAACTTAAACTTATTTTACACCAAAGACCATTACATGCTTAGTGTTTATTAGGTTTATTTTCATTGTTACTGTTCACCTAAAGAAGTAATGCCCAAAAGTTGGGAATTTGGTTCTCGGGAAAAAGCAAAATCCAATCATCAAATTTCCCTTAAATAATACCTTAAATTGCAATTACCTTTGGTTGAAAATTGAAAAAGAGGAACAATTTTTAAGGACTCTATAAAATAAAAGTTGGAATTATAGATTAAAATGTCAAAGGACAGTTCACTAATTAGTATGCTAAAAGGGTGTTTGTCTTTCCCTGTTCAGATATTCAGCATACCATGCTCTCTATAACTTGACGAAATATTGAATATCATGATAAACTCATTAAATAAGATATGTTAACTAGTCAGCTTAGCTGAAAATATTTGTGACGTAATAGCATCTAATATCATTATCCTAACACTAAGGTAATTCATATAATAGAAAATCATCACCAAAAACCAACTCCTTAGAAATTTAAAAAGAAAAAAAAAAAAACTAGGATATAAATGGATATAAGTTCAACATTTCAAACCTTCAAATTTATGGCAGCAACCCTATTGACTGGTGTTGAGAGCTGTTGACTGATGTAAGCCATTGATCGCAACATAGGCTCCAGAGTTACCTTTGTGAGACTAAATTGCACTTCAGCCTCTCCCAAAGGGTTCTTGCTATAGTCATGCAGCTGCAACAGAGGTGAAAGAAGATTATACCAATTGAAAACAGTCAACTCAAGTATGATTACACGATGCTTGCTTTGACAATTTGGAACATGACTGAAAATCTGAGAAAGTGAATAGTCATTTCGGAAGCACCACAAAGAGTATAGAAGGATTTCTGTGCATTAGACTAACTATGATAAGTTAGCTTTTAATTCTACCAGTTGCCAGAGCATCTAATATTAGATAACTTTCATCTTGAATATATAAAGAGAAACTTAAAAGAAACAAATAAGAACAAGATAGGAAATGAGAGTATATGCCAACATACCTTCAAGTTTATAACAGCTACTTTACAAGCTTCTACTTCTTTTTTATTTTCTATAACCCAAGTCATGGACTTAAAACAAGAGAGAACCACCTGCATCCAACAGAAATAGAACTCTCACGTATTTTCACTAACAAAAACGTTGGTTAATGCTGAATACAACAAAAATCCAAGACGTGTGTAAGAGTTGGTGACATACATATATGATGTATATTAATAAAATAGATATAAACTTCTTCCAAACATACCGTGCTATCAAGGTGATCAGTTTCACGATCAATAGATACAGGGGCCATGCTAGGTTGATTCAAGTCAGTAAGTGGAGCTCCACTATCAATAAGATTAAAGCGAGGTGATACTACATCTTGCCATGGCCATAAAGATGGGACCATTTCTGAGACCGGAGAAGTGGTTTTTTTGCTACCATCTTCATGACTATTTCCATTAATATAAGATCTAGGTGGGGTGACTTTAGCTACATCCTTCTTTATAAATGCAACCTTTTTTACAGCATCTCTAAGAGCATTGATTGCTGCGCTATATGTCTCAGGGACAACAGAACCTTCTTCTGCCAATTTGAAGGCTTCCTGACATAGGATATTGAAACGGGCAGTTAGAGTCTCAACACCTTGAGGATCAGCATTTTTCTCATCCAATCCAACCCAAGATTTGGCACTCTTGGTCCACCGCCTTAAAATGTAATGGGATGGAAGGGTAAGAACATTTGTCACTGTGAACACTGTCAATATATGTCTACATAGAATACCAGAATATTCAAACATCTGACATGTACAACTTGCTTTCATCTCAGAAACATTCAGCATGACAAAGTATGCCTTATCATCATGTTCATATTTTGCAACCCTGTATTTACTGACAATGCCATCTCCCTCAATCTTGTTTGCTGTATACACAAAAGTTTCAACTAGTTCCTCCTGAAACTTTGAGAAAACTTTCTTCGTGTAGAGGTTTGCTGCCTGCTGTTCCATAGGTGATGGTGTTTTTAGTTCCGGTGTGGTGCAGATTGTGTCACAATCTGCTTCTATTTCCTTCTCTAGAGAACATTCCAAAGCCCTTTCATACTGTTTTAAAAAAAGTGGAATAGTTGTCTGCTGATTTATGTACCCATCAAAAAAGGAGCTAACCCCTTGGTTAGAAGAAAGAATAGCAAAGAAAGTACCACGAAAATAAACTGGAGCCCACTGTTTACGAGCGTTATATACTGCCAGAAGCCACTCATTTTTCTGGAGGTTGTACTTATCAAGGAGAGTGGTCCACGATGATTCAAAATCCTCAATCGTCTCTGAAAAGTTTATGCAGCCATAGATCTCACCATATAAAGAAGGATGGGCTAGGTAGATATGTGCCAACCTTTCTTGTCCTTCCCTCAAGATGTGCCACTTGCAAATGCAGTGGCGAGTTTCAGGAAAGACCTGAGAAACTGCTGCTTGTATTGCTCTGTCTTGGTCTGTGGTGATGGAAACGGGACATCGATTGTTCATTGCAGATAACCATGTCCTGAATAGCCAAGTAAAGGAAGACTCAGATTCATCCAGAAGTAATGCACAACCAAACAACACCATCTGGCCATGATGATTTATGCCTGTGAAAGGAGCAAACGGAATCTGATACTGATTTGGTCGATACATTGTGTCAAAAATAACTGCATCTCCAAAGTGATTGTAAGCTGCCCTTGATCTTGCATCGGCCCAGAAAACATTAGTCATTCGATTATCATCATCAAGCTGTATTGCATAATAAAAGCCCGGGTTTTCAGCCTGCAACTTCTTGAAATAGTTCAGCAGATTTTGAGCATCTTTCCCCAGTGTTCTCCTTTGGCTAGGAAGTCCAACATAGCCTACAGACCCCATATTCCTTACAAGGTGATTAGGGTCGACACAGGAGGTATTCCCAACCCTAGTGGCTTCACAAGAAACATGATTTCCATCCACCAAAGCCCAAACGTCAGTAGCGGCATCAGATGTTTCGGGAACATTTTTAGTGACTCCAGCAAAATGCCTACGAGGTCTAAGGTAATGAACCTTACTAGGATTAACCATCGAATGATTATGATCCTCCACAAACTTTGTAGCAACCCACTTCTTTCCATCCTTTCTCTCGATCCTAAACATTGCATTACAACTTTCAACATTTTTCCTCTTTAAAACCTCCCTTGAACATGCGAAATCCCATGTTACAATTGGCCCATCGAGCTTAGTACGAGTAAACTGACCAACATGGGTACTAAACCCTAACCGCCTAGCATATCCATCGTAAAATGTCCTGCCTGCATCCTCCGACTCAAATTCCATCCCCACACATGGCTTACCTCCGGCACCTCCATCATCATTCGGATTAACAACCACATCTATTCCAGTTAAATTTTCTATTAAATTCCCACTACTACCACCACCCTTACTAGACTCAATATTTACTCCCCGGACATTATCCCCTTTTCCCCCTCCCACATCCATGTTTTCATCTCATACAACATGCAATTCAGCATTTTTTCTTTCTACTGAACCAGGGTTAAACCCTCCTCCATTCAGTCAATGTAACTGTTTAAATGCATGGTTATCAATTACAAGCTCACTCAATGCAATTCCCATCCAAATCATTCTTTAAAAACAAAAAACTAGTAATTCAATTCTACAAAAGAACTGATGGAAGCATCAATGAAGTGCAACTGAGCAGACTAACAAAATGACAGAGAAATGAACTGAAAATGCGGGAGGGAAACCAAAAGGACTATAAAATTGAGATGTAAGAGGGAAATTAAAAATTGAGTTATCTTTGATCAAGAGAAATGGGTTATAAAATTAAATGTCCATTTCGGGCAAGAAACTTACAGTTGCATTTTTGTAAGAAAATGGAGAAAAGGAGGGGCCTCTGCTCTGCTTTGTTCTTCAATGTTTGTGTCTCAGTGAATAAGCTTCTTTTCTATTGATGGCGAAAACTTTCGCTCGATGCTTGGGTCGAAGCAATGTTAATTTTTTTTGGCTAACCCTAGAAATTGGGGAAAATCGGTACTAACTCCTAAATATTTTTTTAACTTCAAAAAATTTTGCCCTTTAAAAAACTTTACCTCGTACGCGGAAAAAATTTATTCAATAAATAAAAGTTTACTTATTAAGTATTATAATAGTTAGATATAAAATAAATAATACTGAGTAAAAAAATGGTAAACTATTAAAATAGTCACTTTTATTTGTTTTAGGTTATATTTTAGTCATTTATGTTTAAAATGTTACGTTTTAATTACTTACGTTATCGAGTTATAACATTTTAGTCACCGGGTTGTTAATTACAGTGTAACGGTAAGCTGACATGGCACGTTAAAAAAATGACCCTTACTAATCCACAAGCTCGCTTCACTCGAAAAATTAAATTGTTCAAAAAAATAAAAGTATAAAGACTAGTTTTAACAAATGTAAAACATAGAAAACCTATGTTAAAAGAAATGGAGAAGGAATGAAAAAGAAACAGAAAAGAATGAAAAATAAAGGAAAAAAAAAGAAAAGTTAAAAGAACATAAAAGGTAAAAAAATTTGCTCTAAACGGAAAAATATGGGGACCAATTGTATAAAATAACTTAAAATTTTTGTTTGAAATGATGATTTAATGTGTCACGTCAGTTTACCATTGCACTGTTAGCAGTAATTAACCGCTCAGTGACTAAAACATAACATTTCAAACATATATAACTAAAATGTAATTGAGATATACAAAAGTAACTATTTTGATAGTTTAACCTAAAAAATAATAAAACTTCTTTAAAATAAATAAAAAAATTCTTTTTTTTTAAAAACAAGTGATGTGAAATTAAAATTAGTATATTACTTATTTTTATAAAATAGAATGAATTTTTTTTTGTTTATTTTGGAGAGAGATTATTTTTTACAAGAGTTTTTTATTCATATTTCTAGTTTCAAAGTTCCAGGATGGGTTTGAATGGGCAGTGGGGTGTGATGCGGTGCGTTTAGCTTACTTTTTGTCTCATGCTACAGTATCTAATATCATCGCCACCATTGTTTTTAAACTAACCGCAGGTAGACGCATAGCCCATCCAACCCCACCTTAAATTTGTACAACCATAATTTATTTGATATCTATTTATTGAGTAAAAGTACCATGAAGGCTCTTATACACTATTTTTTGTTAAATTTGGTCATTCTGTTAAAAGATTCATCTAATTCTGCTGTCAAAATCTGGTCCTTTTTTGCTAACAAAGAAAAGGCCATAATGGCCAGAATTCAAATTAACTTGCATCCAAAAATTATATAGTCGTGGATATCACCAGGATAATCCATATCAAAATTCAAATCACAACAGTTTTTAAGTAACCAATTACAAAGGAAATCAACCACTTTATTACAGCATCAATCGGGCCAATTTACCAATAAAAGTTTAATTTTTTTATAAATTTATCGAAATGGGCCCGGTATTTTATTATTTACCGAAATGGGCCATTTTTCGGTAAATCGCGTCCACGTCAGCGCAATGTCAGGGGACGTGCCAGGAAATCGCGGCCACGTCAGCTCGTTCTGCTGACGTGGCAACAAATCGCTTTTACGAGGGGGTGATTTGTTGCCACGTCAGCAAAGCGCGCTGACGTGGCCGTAATTTCCTGGCGTAGCGCGTTATGGGGGATGCGATTTGCCCGTTTTTCCCATTTTTAAGTTAAGGTTTTAGGGTTTTTAAATTAAGAGTTAAGGTTTTTAAGTTAAGGGTTTAGGGTTTTAAAGTTAAAAGTTTAAGGTTTTTAATTTAAGGGTTAGGGTTTTTAAGTTAATCGTTAGGGTTTTTAAGTTAAAGGTTTAGGGTTTTTAAGTTAAGGGTTAGGGTTTTTAAGTTAGGGGTTTAGGGTTTTTAATTTAAGGTTTAGGGTTTTCAATTAAGGGTTATAGGTTTTATGTTAAGGGTTTAGGGTTTTAAGTTAAGGTTTTAGGATTTTGAATTTAAGGTTTAGGGTTTAAAGTTAAATGTTAGAGTTTTTAAGTTAAGGGTTTAGGGTTTTTAAGTTAATGTTTTAGGGTTTTTAAGTTAAAGGTTAGGGTTATGAAGTTAATTGTTTAGGGATTTTAAGTTAAAGGTTTAAAGTTTTTAATTTAGGGTTATGGGTTTTAAGTTAATTATTAGGGTTTTTAAGTTAGGGTTTTAAGGTTTTTAATTTAAGGTTTAGGGTTTTAAGTTAAGGGTTATGATTTTTATGTCAAGAGTTTAGGGTTTTAAGTTAAGGGTTTAGGGTTTTTAAGTTAAGGTTTAGGGTTTAAAACTAAATGTTAGTGCTTTTAAGTTAAGGGTTTAGGATTTTTAAGTTAAGGTTTTGGGGTTTTAAGTTAAGGGTTAGAATTTTTAAGTTAAGGGTTTAAGGTTTTTAAGGTAAAAGTTTAAGGTTTTTAATTTAAGGGTTATGATTTTTAAGTTAAGGGTTTAGGATTTTTAAATTAAGGGTTTATGGTTTTAATTTTAGGGTTTAGTGTTTTAAGTTAAGGTTTTAGGGTTTTAAGTTAAGGGTTACTATTTTTTAGTTAAGGGTTTAGGGTTTTTAAGTTAAAGGTTTAAGGTTTTTAATTTAAGGGTTAGGGTTTTTAAGTTAAGGGTTAGGGTTTTTAAGTTAAGGTTTTAGTTTTTTTTAATTTAAGGTTTAAGGTTTTTAAGTTAAGGGTTTAGGTTTTTAAGTTAAAGGCTTAGGGTTTAGGGTTAGGGTTTTTAAGTTTAGGGTTAGAGTTTTAAGTTAAGGGTTATGGGTTTTAAGTTAAGGTTGAGGGTTTTTAAATTAAGGGTTAGGGTTTTAAGTTAAGGTTTTAGGGTTTTTTAAGTTAAGGGTCATGGTTTTTAAGTTAAGGGTTTAGGATTTTTAAGTTAAAGGTTTAAGGTTTTCAATTTAAGGGTTAGGGTTTTTAAGTTAAGGGTTATGGTTTTTATGTTAAGGGTTTAAGGTTTTTAAGTTAAGGTTTTAGGGTTTTTAATTTTAGGTTTAGGGTTTTTAATTTTAGATTTAGGGTTTTTAAGTTAAGGGTTAAGGTTTTTAAGTTAAGGATTTAAGGTTTTTAAGTTAAGGTTTTAGGGTTTTTAAGTTAAGGGTTAGGGTTTTTATGTTAAGGGTTTAGGGTTTTTAAGTTAAAGGTTTAGGATTTTTAACTCAAAGGTTAGGGTTTTAAGTTAAGGGTTTAAGGTTTTAATTTAAGGTTTAGAGTTTTTAAGTTAAGGGTTAGGGTTTTTAAGTTAAGGGTTTAACATTTTTAAGTTAAGGTTTTAGGGTTTTTAAGTTAAGGGTTAGTGTTTTTAAGTTAAGAGTTTAGAGTTTTTAAGTTAAAGGTTTAAGGTTTTTAATTTAAGGGTTTGGGTTTTTAAGTTAAGGGTTGGTTTTTTAAGTTAAGGGTTTAGGGTTTTTAAGTTAAGGTTTTAAGTGTTTTAAGTTAAGGTTTGAGGTTTTTTAATTTAAGGCTTATGGTTTTTAAGTTAAGTGTTAGGGTTTTAAGTTAAGGGTTTAAGGTTTTAAGTTAATGTTTTAGGGGTTTTAAGTTAAGGGTTTGGGTTTTTAAGTTAACTATTTAGGGTTTTTAAGTTAAAGGTTTAAGGTTTTTAATTTAAGGGTTAGGGTTTTTAAGTTAAGGGTTAGGGTTTTTAAGTTAGGGTTTTATGGTTTTTAATTTAAGGTTTAAGGTTTTTAATTAAAGGTTATAGTTTTTATGTTAAGGGTTTAGGGTTTTTAAGTTAAGGTTTTAAGGTTTTAATTTAAGGTTTAGGGTTTAAAGTTAAATGTTAAGGTTTTTAAGTTAAGGGTTTAGGATTTTTATGTTAAGGTTTTAGGGTTTTTAAGTTAAGGGTAAAGGTTTTAAAGTTAATGGTTTAGGCTTTTTATGTTATAGGTTTAAGGTTTTTAATTTTGAGGGTTATAATTTTTAAGTTAAGGGTTAGGGTTTTTAAGTTAGGGTTTTAGGGTTTTTAAGTTAAGGGTTATGGTTTTTATGTTAAGGGTCATGGTTTTTATGTTAAGGGTTTATGGTTTTTAAGTTAGGGTTTTAGGGTTTTTAATTTAAGGTTCAGGGTTTAAAGTTAAAAGTTAGTATTTTTAAGGGTTTAAGGTTTAGAGTTTAGAGTTTAGGGTTTTAAAGTTTAGTGTTTATGGTTTTAAGGTTTAGGGTTTAGGGTTTAGTATTTAAGGTTTAGGGTTTATAGTTTAGGGTTTGTGGTTTTAAGGTTTAGGGTTTTTAAGTTTAGGGTTTAGAGTTTAGTGTTTAAGGTTTAAGGTTTAAGGTTTAACATTTTTAAGTTAAGGTTTTAGGGTTTTTAAGTTAAAGGTTAGTGTTTTTAAGTTAAGAGTATAGGGTTTTTAAGTTAAAGGTTTAATGTTTTTAAGTTAAGGGTTAGGGTTTTTAAGTTAAGGGTTTAGGGTTTTTAAGTTAAGGTTTTAGGTTTTTTAAGTTAAGGTTTTAGGTTTTTTAATTTAAGGCTTAGGGTTTTTAAGTTAAGGGTTAGGGTTTTAAGTTAAGGGTTTAGGGGTTTTAAGTTAATATTTTAGGGTTTTTAAGTTAAGGGTAAGGGTTTAGGGTTTTTAAGTTAATAATTTAAGGTTTTTAATTTAAGGGTTAGGGTTTTTAAGTTAAGGGTTAAGGTTTTAAGTTAAGGGTTTAGGGTTTTTAAGTTAAGGTTTGAGGTTTTTAATTTAAGGCTTAGGGTTTTTAAGTTAAGGGTTAAGGTTTTAAGTTAAGGGTTAGTGTTTTAAGTTAAGGGTTTAGGGTTTTTAAGTTAATGTTTTATGGGTTTTAAGTTAATGGTTTGGGTTTTAAAGTTAAGGGTTTAGGGTTTTTAAGTTAATGGTTTAAGGTTTTTAAGTTAAGGGTTAGGGTTTTTAAGTTAGGGTTTTATGGTTTTAATTTAAGGTTTAGGGTTTTTTAATTAAGGGTTATAGTTTTTATGTTAAGGGTTTAGGGTTTTTAAGTTAAGGTTTTAGGGTTTTTAAGTTAAGGGTGAAAATTTTGCGGTCAATGGTTTGGGGTTTTTATGTTATAGGTTTAAGGTTCTTAATTTATGGGTTAGGGTTTTTAAGTTAAGGTTTAGGGTTTTAAGTTAGGGTTTTAGGGTTTTTAATTTAAGGTTTAGGGTTTTTAAGTTAAGGGTTAGGGTTTTTATGTTAAGGTTTTAGGGTTTTAAGTTAAAGGCTAGTGTTTTTAAGTTAAGGATTTAGGGTTTTTAAGTTAAGGTTTTAGTTTTTTTTTAATTTAAGGTTTGGGGCTTTTTAGTTAAAAGTTAGGGTTTTTAAGTTAAGGGTTTAGGGTTTTTAAGTTAAATGTTGAAGGTTTTTAATTAAAGGGTTAGGGTTTTTAAGTTAAGGGTTTAGGGTTTTTAAGTTAAGGTTTTATGGGTTTTAAGTTATGGGTTTAGGATTTTTAATTTAAGGCTTAGGGTTTTTAATTTAAGGGTAAGGGTTTTTAAGTTAAGGGTAAGGGTTTTTAAGTTAAGGGTTTAGGGTTTTTAATTTAAGGGTTAGGGTTTCTAAGTTTAGGTTTAGGGTTTTTAAGTTAAGGGTTTAGGGTTTTTAAGTTAAGGGTTAGGGTTTTTAAGTTAAGGGTTGGGGTTTTAAGTTAAAGGTTAGGGTTTTTAAGTTATGGTTTAAGGTTTTTAAGTTAAGGGTTTATGGTTTTTAAGTTAAGGGTTAGGGTGTAGGGTTTTTAAGTTAAGGGTTTTGGGTTTTTAAGTCAAAGGTTTAATGTTTTTAATTTAAGGGTTAGGGTTTTTAAGTTAATGGTTAGGGTTTTTAAGTTAGGGGTTTAGGGTTTTTAATTTTAGGTTTAGGGTTTTCAATTAAGGGTTATAGTTTTTATGTTAAGGTTTTAGGGTTTTGAATTTAAGGTTTAAGGTTTAAAGTTAAATGTTAGGGTTTTTAAGTTAAGGGTTTATGTTTTTAAGTTAAGGGTTTAGGGTTTTTAAGTTAAGGGTTAGGGTTATGAAGTTAATGGTCTAAGGTTTTTAAGTTCAAGGTTTAAGGTTTTTAATTTAAGGGTTAGTGGTTTTAAGTTAAGGGTTAGGGTTTTTAAGTTAGGGTTTTAGTGTTTTAATTTAAGATTTAGGGTTTTAAGTTAAGGGTTATGGTTTTTATGTTAAGGGTTTAGGGTTTTTAAGTTAGTGTTTTAGGGTTTTTAATTTAAGGTTCAGGGTTTAAAGTTAAAAGTTAGTATTTTTAAGGGTTTAAGGTTTAAAGTTTAGAGTTTAGTGTTTATGGTTTTAGTGTTTAGGGTTTAAGGTTTAGGGTTTAGGGTTTAGGGATTAGGGTTTAACATTTTTAAGTTAAGGTTTTAGGGTTTTTAAGTTAAATATTAGTGTTTTTAAGTTAAGAGTATAGGGTTTTTAAGTTAAAGGTTTAAGGTTTTGAATTTAAGGGTTTGGGTTTTTAAGTTAAGGGTTAGGGTTTTTAAGTTAAGGGTTTACGGTTTTTAAGTTAAGGTTTTAGGTTTTTTAAGTTAAGGTTTTAGGTTTTTTAATTTAAGGCTTAGGGTTTTTAAGTTAAGGGTTAGGGTTTTAAGTTAAGGGTTTAAGGGTTTTAAGTTAATATTTTAGGGTTTTAAGTTAAGGGTTTAGGGTTTTTAAGTTAACGGTTTAAGGTTTTTAATTTAAGGGTTAGGATTTTTAAGTTAAGGGTTATGGTTTTTATGTTAAGGGTTTAGGGTTTTTAAGTTAAGGTTTGAGGTTTTTAATTTAAGGCTTAGGGTTTTTAAGTTAAGGGTTAAGGTTTTAAGTTAAGGGTTAGGGTTTTAAGTTAATGGTTTAGGGTTTTTAAGTTAATGTTTTAGGGGTTTTAAGTTAAGGGTTTGGGTTTTAAAGTTAAGGGTTTAGGGTTTTTAAGTTAATGGTTTAAGGTTTTTAAGTTAAGGGTTAGGGTTTTTAAGTTAGGGTTTTATGGTTTTAATTTAAGGTTTAGGGTTTTTAATTAAGGGTTATAGTTTTTATGTTAAGGGTTTAGGGTTTTTAAGTTAAGGTTTTAGGGTTTTTAAGTTAAGGGTGAAAATTTTGCGGTCAATGGTTTGGGGTTTTTATGTTATAGGTTTAAGGTTCTTAATTTATGGGTTAGGGTTTTTAAGTTAAGGTTTAGGGTTTTAAGTTAGGGTCTTAGGGTTTTTAATTTAAGGTTTAGGGTTTTTAAGTTAAGGGTTAGGGTTTTTATGTTAAGGTTTTAGGGTTTTAAGTTAAAAGGATTTAGGGTTTTTAAGTTAAGGTTTTAGTTTTTTTAATTTAAGGTTTGGGGCTTTTTAGTTAAAAGTTAGGG
This sequence comes from Gossypium raimondii, assembly GCF_025698545.1. Lineage (NCBI taxonomy): Eukaryota > Viridiplantae > Streptophyta > Magnoliopsida > Malvales > Malvaceae > Gossypium > Gossypium raimondii. The sequence goes on from NC_068574.1 coordinate 53,011,033, forward strand.
TTTTTAAGTTAAGGGTTTAGGGTTTTTAAGTTAAATGTTGAAGGTTTTTAATTAAAGGGTTAGGGTTTTTAAGTTAAGGGTTTAGGGTTTTTAAGTTAAGGTTTTATGGGTTTTAAGTTATGGGTTTAGGATTTTTAATTTAAGGCTTAGGGTTTTTAATTTAAGGGTAAGGGTTTTTAAGTTAAGGGTAAGGGTTTTTAAGTTAAGGGTTTAGGGTTTTTAATTTAAGGGTTAGGGTTTCTAAGTTTAGGTTTAGGGTTTTTAAGTTAAGGGTTTAGGGTTTTAAGTTAAGGGTTAGGGTTTTAAGTTAAGGGTTGGGGTTTTAAGTTAAAGGTTAGGGTTTTAAGTTATGGTTTAAGGTTTTTAAGTTAAGGGTTTATGGTTTTTAAGTTAAGGGTTAGGGTGTAGGGTTTTTAAGTTAAGGGTTTTGGGTTTTTAAGTCAAAGGTTTAATGTTTTTAATTTAAGGGTTAGGGTTTTTAAGTTAATGGTTAGGGTTTTTAAGTTAGGGGTTTAGGGTTTTTAATTTTAGGTTTAGGGTTTTCAATTAAGGGTTATAGTTTTTATGTTAAGGTTTTAGGTTTTTAAATTTAAGGTTTAAGGTTTAAAGTTAAATGTTAGGGTTTTTAAGTTAAGGGTTTAGGTTTTTAAGTTAAGGGTTTAGGGTTTTTAAGTTAAGGGTTAGGGTTATGAAGTTAATGGTCTAAGGTTTTTAAGTTCAAGGTTTAAGGTTTTTAATTTAAGGGTTAGTGGTTTTAAGTTAAGGGTTAGGGTTTTTAAGTTAGGGTTTTAGTGTTTTAATTTAAGATTTAGGGTTTTAAGTTAAGGGTTATGGTTTTTATGTTAAGGGTTTAGGGTTTTTAAGTTAGTGTTTTAGGGTTTTTAATTTAAGGTTCAGGGTTTAAAGTTAAAAGTTAGTATTTTTAAGGGTTTAAGGTTTAAAGTTTAGAGTTTAGTGTTTATGGTTTTAGTGTTTAGGGTTTAAGGTTTAGGGTTTAGGGTTTAGGGATTAGGGTTTAACATTTTTAAGTTAAGGTTTTAGGGTTTTTAAGTTAAATATTAGTGTTTTTAAGTTAAGAGTATAGGGTTTTTAAGTTAAAGGTTTAAGGTTTTGAATTTAAGGGTTTGGGTTTTTAAGTTAAGGGTTAGGGTTTTTAAGTTAAGGGTTTACGGTTTTTAAGTTAAGGTTTTAGGTTTTTTAAGTTAAGGTTTTAGGTTTTTTAATTTAAGGCTTAGGGTTTTTAAGTTAAGGTTAGGGTTTTAATTTAAGGGTTTAAGGGTTTTAAGTTAATATTTTAGGGTTTTAAGTTAAGGGTTTAGGGTTTTTAAGTTAACGGTTTAAGGTTTTAATTTAAGGGTTAGGATTTTTAAGTTAAGGGTTATGGTTTTTATGTTAAGGGTTTAGGGTTTTAAGTTAAGGTTTGAGGTTTTAATTTAAGGCTTAGGGTTTTAAGTTAAGGGTTAAGGTTTTAAGTTAAGGGTTAGGGTTTTAAGTTAATGGTTTAGGGTTTTTAAGTTAATGTTTTAGGGGTTTTAAGTTAAGGGTTTGGGTTTTTAAGTTAAGGGTTTAGGGTTTTTAAGTTAATGGTTTAAGGTTTTTAAGTTAAGGGTTAGGGTTTTTAAGTTAGGGTTTTATGGTTTTAATTTAAGGTTTAGGGTTTTTAATTAAGGGTTATAGTTTTTATGTTAAGGGTTTAAGGTTTTTAAGTTAAGGTTTTAGGGTTTTTAAGTTAAGGGTGAGAGTTTTGTGGTTAATAGTTTAGGGTTTTTATGTTATAGGTTTAAGGTTCTTAATTTAGGGGTTAGGATTTTTAAGTTAAGGTTTAGGGTTTTAAGTTAAGGTTTTAGGGATTTAAGTTAAGGTTTAGGGTTTTTATGTTAAGGTTTTAGGGTTTTAAGTTAAAGGCTAGTGTTTTTAAGTTAAGGGTTTAGGGTTTTTAAGTTAAATGTATAAGGTTTTTAATTTAAGGTTTGGGGTTTTTTAGTTAAGGGTTAGGGTTTTTAAGTTAAGGTTTTAGTTTTTTTAATTTAAGGTTTGGGGTTTTTAGTTAAAAGGTAGGGTTTTAAGTTAAGGGTTTAGGGTTTTTAAGTTAAATGTTGAAGGTTTTTAATTAAAGGGTTAGGGTTTTTAAGTTAAGGGTTTAGGGTTTTTAAGTTAAGGTTTTATGGGTTTTAAGTTAAGGGTTTATGGTTTTAAGTTATGGGTTTAGGATTTTTAATTTAAGGCTTATGGTTTTTAATTTAAGGGTAAGGGTTTTTAAGTTAAGGGTAAGGGTTTTTAAGTTAAGGGTTTAGGATTTTTAATTTAAGGGTTAGGGTTTCTAAGTTTAGGTTTAGGGTTTTTAGGTTAAGGGTTTATGGTTTTTAAGTTAAGGGTTAGGGTTTTTTAAGTTAAGGGTTTGGGTTTTTAATTAAAGGGTTAGGGTTTTTAAGTTAAGGGTTTAGGGTTTTTAAGTTAAGGTTTTAGGGTTTTTATGTTAAGGGTTTATGATTTTTAAGTTATGGGTTTAGGGTTTTTAATTTATGGCTTAGGGTTTTTAATTTAAGGGTAAGAGTTTTTAAGTTAATGGTTTAGGGTTTGTAATTTAAGGGTTAGGGTTTTTAAATTTAGGTTTAGGGTTTTTAAGTTAAGGGTTAGGGTTTTTAAGTTAAGGTTTATGGTTTGTAATTTAAGGGTTAGGGTTTTTAAATTTAGGTTTAGGGTTTTTAAGTTAAGGTTTTAGGGTTTTTAATTTGAGGTTTAGTGTTTTTATGTTAAAGGTTAGGGTTTTTAAGTTAAGGTTTTAGGGTTTTAAGTTAAGGGTTAGGATTTTTAAGTTAAGGTTTTAGGGGTTTTAAGTTAAGGGTTTAGGGTGTTTAAGTTAAAGGTTTAAGGTTTTTAAGTTATGGGTTAGGGTTTTTATGTTAAGGGTTTAGGGTTTTTGAGTTAAAGTTTTAGGTTTTTTAATTTAAGGTTTAGGATTTTTAAGTTAAGGGTTAGGGTTTTTAAGTTAAGGTTTTAGGGTTTTTAAGTTAAATGTTAGTTTTTTTAAGTTAAGGGTTTAGGGTTTTTAACTTAAAGATTTAAGGTTTTTAATTTAAGGGTTAGGGTTTTGATGTTAAGGTTTAGGGTTTTTAAGTTAAGGTTTTAGGTTTTTTAATCTAAGGTTTAGGGTTTTAAGTTAAGGGTTAGGGTTTTTAAGTTAAGGGTTTAGAGTTTTTAAGTTAAGATTTTAGGGTTTTTAAGTTAAGGGTTAGGTTTTTAAATTAATGATTTAGGGTTTTTAAGTTAAAGGTTTAAGGTTTTTAATTTAAGGGTTAGGGTTTTTAAGTTAAGGGTTAGGGTTAGGTTGTTTAAGTTAAGGGTTTAGGGTTTTTAATTTAAGGTTTAGGGTTTTTAAGTTAAAGGTTAGGGTTTTTAATTTAAGGCTTAGGGTTTTTAATTTAAGGTTTAGGCTTTTTAAGTTAAGGCTTAGGGTTTAGGGTTTAAGGGTTTAGTGTTTTTAATTTAAGGTTTAAGGTTTTTAATTTATGGGTTAGGGTTAGGGTTTTTTTGTTAAGGGTTTAAGGTTTGTCAATTAAATTATATATTTAATTATAATTTATAAATTTTTAATAAGTTTAGGGTTTAGGGTTTTTAAGTAATAACTCAAAAAATTTCTATTTTATTACATAAAAAAATATCAAAATATTAAAAATATTTGTACAAATATATTTAAATACAAAAATCAATGTCTGTGCTCATGAGATTGATGCCACATGGCGGTAGTCGTGATTCTGTATTGGATTCCTCCTTTGTCCAGCTTCTGGCGGCTGTTGTGGTTCTTCCGGCAGGGATTCTGATTCTTCCAATAGGGCATCTGGTTGTCGGAGTTGGGACGATGAGCCACCTTGATAGAATTGTGAATGTGGAGGTGTTTGCATCACCAACGGCGACGGTGTTTGAAACCCATACGGTGGTGGGGATTGGTAAAAGAAGAGCTCCCCGACGGCCTCTCTTGCAATCACTCGTGCGTCGTTGGCCTATACATCGGCGGTCCACTCGGCGTAATAGGAAATGGAGCTAAACCGGGCCATTGGCTCCAACCTACCATAGGACTCGGAAAAGGAAACATATAAGGGTTAGGATACATAAAAGGGCTAGGAAACGCACTTGGCATCATTTAAAAAGGCGGTTGCGTGGGTATCATCAGTTGAATTGCTGGGTCGGGTGACTGTGTCTGTGCTCTTGCTGGCCCTGGTGATTCTATGGGCGCTGATGATGGGCTGGGCAAATTTCTGGGCATAGTTGATGGGCCTGCGTCGTCGTCCCTTCTTCTTGGATTTAAAGGGCCACGTCGTTCCCTTTGGTTACGTAATTGCCGCTGCCTCTCCTCTGGCGATAGTAAATACGGCTTGCCATGGATCCTAAACCATGGCATGTACTCCGCCACGCACGCTAACTCCGGAATGATGATCGGTTCCCTATTAGGTATATAAGCATACCGATCTTCCCACATTTCGATGAACTCGGACCTGAATCTTGTCCAATCAGTATTCAATTACCGAAGGTCGATTTTGTGGTGATCGTCAAACACCTCAGGTTCCACGGGAATCGGTTGTCTATATCCAAATTGCCGTAACACCCTGTCTGACTGGTGCATCTCCACGGTCGCGTAGTTGATCAACGCGACTTTCACGTGCCAAGCGTTCGAATTGTGTAAGAACTCTTCCGGAATTACTGTCCGAATTGCCGGATCCTCGTATGGTGTCCATTGAAACTATATGAACATGATAGAAATATTAGTTATATACATAATACTAAATACTAAATACCAATCGACTAGCGAATGATGGAAATATTAATTTTATTTAATACTTACATGTGCTTCCGACTGTTGGTCTAATATAAGGCATATATCTTCAAGAGAGGTAGGTAATCGAGCATGACTTGCTGGATGGTTCCACCTAATTAAATAAATTTTTAGCATACTTTTATTTTTAAAAATCTACATAATAATTGTAAAATCTAATATAAAATTTACCTCGTTATGAGTGGGAATGTATATGGGTGGTCCACTCGAGGACGTAGAAATGGAAAGCGAAACCGTGCGCATGACTGCAGTAGTGAAAGGCAACCTCCGATTTTTGCTCTCCTCGGTCGCGTCGCTCCGCACATCTCCCGATATAACATTGCCAAGACGGTAGACCCCCAACTCAATTCACCAACTGCTCTAAAATCAATGAGTTTCAGCAACCATCTTAGATGTACGTGGCTCCGTGACAAGTCGGGCATCAGATAACCTCCAATTAATTGAAGAATGTATGCCCGAGCATATCAGATTCTTTCAATTTCAGTTGAATATTCATCTGGATTAGGGAATGTGTCACGTAACCAGCCCATCTCGATATTACCTCCGTCCATTTTCTCCGGAATAGCGCCCAAAAGCTCGTAGCACACCGCTCCCTAATCGCTAGATTAGGCAGATCCGGTGACTGGGTACCCGTCCACCGGCAATCCCAATTGCAAACTGACATCTTCCAGAGTGATAGTGCACTCTCCACATGGAAGATGGAATGTATGCATCTCGGTTCTCCACCTCTCGATCAACACATTGATTAGTTTTGGGTCCACCCTGTATCCCCGGCCTACCGTCGCCACATGCCAAAAACCCACTTCCCGCAGGTAGTTCTCTACCAACGGTGATGGAGGACCATGCATATTCCGGATATTGCATTCCAATACCCGATTTACAGACTTTTATAACAAATAATAAATTAATAATTATTTAAAAATGCATAAATAAAAAATTCTTAAATAATATTTAAAAATTAAATTTAACGCTTACCATTTTCATTTGTTCCACCGATATGTGATGCTTATCAAGACGAGTCAATTCTCCGGCCATTGCTGAAATCATACAAATTTTTACGGTTTAAAAAAATTTAAAAAAACAATTTTTAAAAATTATTTAAAAAATGGATTTAAGAGAAATTTAAGAGGAACTTAAGAGCAAATTGAGAGGAAATTTGAGAGGGGATTAGTTTGTGAAAAAAAAGGGGTGGGGGTATTTATAGTTTTTTTTGGACCGTTGTACTGTTCACGCGCGGGGGAAATCTCGGCCACGTCAACGCGCTTTCCTGACGTGGCAACAAATCGCCCCTTCGTGGACGCGATATGTTGTCACGTCAGCAAAGCGCGCTGACGTGGCCGCGATTTCCTGGCACGTCCCCTGACATCGCGCTGACGTGGACGCGATTTGCCAAAAAAGGCACATTTCGGTAAATAATAAAATACCGGGCCCATTTCGGTAATTTTTAAAAAATAGGGTTTTTTTGATAAATTGCCCCATCAATCGACCCCTCTAATGTCAAGCACACTGAAGGAAACACACATGTCCTAAATCTCCTTAATCCAGTGCCCAACAACCGTGAGATCGTCACGAACATTTTGGACTTTATTAACGACACTTGCGCAGTCTATCTCAAAATTAACTTTGGAGAGGTTGAGGGTTTGGACAAGACTAATACATTCAATCAGTGCATCCAATTCAGCCCACTCTGAATTAATGACTTTCTTTAAAAATACATCTGCCTCTTAAAAAGAAACCATCCGAGTCTCTAGTAATAATGCCCAATCCTGTCCCCCTTTTATTCACAGTAGCTTCGACATTTATTTTGAAAAAACCCTCCATCGATTTCTCCCACTTACGTACACGGGGGGGGGGGGACGAGGAAGAATAGGGTGAGTAGACAAATTGTGGACGCGAAAATCATCACTAAGCTGGCAAGCTCTATCCCAAACAATACTTGCTTCTTCCGTTTTTCCCTTAAAGACAATTATTGCGAGAATTCCATATGTTCCACAAAACAACTAAGAGATCCACAAAAAGCTTTTTTATCCAAGCTGCGCATGGAATCCTCCAGCCAGTCAATGCAGGAGTTAAAATGTTTCCTCAACAGCCTATTATCAAGGCCCTCAACAACCAGGATTTCCCGAGCTTTTGGACAGTCTCTCAAAGCATGGAGCACAGTTTCATTCTCAACATTACAACGAGGACACCTGCAGCTGACATTTCATTTAATAGACGAAATTTTCACATTTCTAGGAATAATGTCATGCACTATTCTCCAGGAAAAAACACGAATTTTTGAAAGAATATTAAGTTTCCAGATTATTCTCTAATAGAGACGATGAGGCCCAAATCCAATATCCTTGAGCAATAGCCAATAGTAAGAAAATTTTGTAGAGTAAATCCCGTGAGGGTTATGGAACCAGACTCGGCAGTCATCAGAGCCATCCGGAAGAAAAAGAATGGGATTTTTACTAAAATAATACAAAAGAAATAAAAAAATACCAAAATAATATACAAAAAAATTATTTACCAAAATAATACAAAAAAAGGCTGAATGAGGGTAATGGAAAGGCGGCACCAAAGGTGCCTTTCCGATAGGCGGCACCAATGGTGCCTTTCCGATAGGCGGCACATGACTAAAATGTAATGATATGCAGTTTCAAGCACCTGACATGCAAATTTATCATTTTGAATTTTGAAAGTGAATTGGTGCCGCCTATGGGTGTGGCGGCACTAAAGTTGAAACGTGGCTAATTGTCTTCTAAGCCCTCATTATTTATTATTTTCTTTTTATTCCCCTTCAACTCACTTTTTTATTTAATAAACAAGCCCTCAACCTATTTTTGTAGTTAAATAAGCTCTTAATCTATGATTTTTACTCATAAAAGCCCTTTTTATTATTAAAGTAAATATATTTTACCTAAAGTAAAGCTATTTAAAAAAGCATAAACTAATTCGCATTTTATGTATTATTTTGGTAATTTGATGAGAATAGTTTATTAAATAAAAAAATTTACTAAATTTATCAAAGGCTTATAGCTATAATAGTCCCTTAAGAAAAAAACCAAAAAAAGTTACTAAGCCCCTTGACTTAATTTGAACCCAGTTGATCCCTTATCATTAACCTGAAAATTTAATTAAGCTCTTACATTAATAATTTTCACATTTTGTTACATTAACCATTAAAATCAATTAACGGACCAATTAGATGACGAAATATGACAGGCTGTGATTTAATCTTTCATATCTCCGATAAAAACCATAAAAATATCTATCTATAATATATATAAAAGCACGAGTCTTAAAAAACTTTTGAACCGACAAAAATATCCTTTATTGTTAATTATATTACTAAACTACATTAGAATAATAATTTATTAATATTATTATATAATAATAAAAAGTAAGATTAATTAAAATAATAATATATTAATGTGAAATTAATTAATTTGGTCATATATTATAAAGGCTCTACTTAAAAAACATAATATTATTAATTAATAAAACTATAAATCTATAAAATCATTGAATATAATTGGATGAATTTAAAATAATATAAGAATTCAAGTTTTTAATTAAATAAAATATTTTTCTATATAAATACTCTTTATAAATTTAAAAATAATTATAATTTAATAGAAGTTGTGAGAATTATATATTTCAAAATAATTATAACTTAAACTGCAATTATTATTAAAAATATTGTGCTAATTTTAAAATAGAATTTTTATTTAAATAGAACTCTAAGAATAAAATAAAGGAAAAGACAAAAAATTGTGATAATTATAATTATAATTTATTGTTATTAGTTAAAAAATTGACGATGCTACTTTTATTAAAGTAAAATAGAGTTATTACTTAATTAGAATTCTAAGTATCTTAATTATCACTTAACTAATATTAGATTTAATTAAAAAATTAATAGAAAGACCGGGCATGCTTTATTGAAAACCAAAAGTAATAATAAAACTGATCACCATAAATGTAACCCAAATAGAAAATAAATTATAATTATAAACTATTCTCATCAAATTTAGTAAATTTTTTATTTTTAAATAGAAAAATACTGAATTAGTTTATACTTTTTAAATAGCTTTAGTACTTTAGGTAAAATATATTTACTTTAATAATAAAAAAGGGCTTTTATGAGTACAAATCTTAGATTAATAGCTTATTTAACTACAAAAATAGGTTGAGGGCTTGTTTATTAAATAAAAAAGTGAGTTGAAGGGGAATAAAAAGAAAATAATAAATAAGGAGGCCTTAGAAAGCAATTAGCCACGTTTCAACTTTAGTGTCGCGCGGCACCAATTCACTTTCAAAATTTAAAATAGTAAATTTGCATGTCAGGTCCTTGAAACTGCATATTATTACATTTTAGTCCTGTGCCGCCTATGAAAAATGCACCATCGGTGCCGCCTATCGGAAAGGCACCTTTGGTGCCGCCTTTCCATTACCCTCCTTCAACCTTTTTTTTTGTATTATTTTGGTAAATAAATTTTTTTATATATTATTTTGGTATTTTTTTATTTCTTTTGTATTATTTTAGTAAAAATCCCGAAAAGGAATTTTACAAAAAGTCACCCACATGGTCACTATATAACTCTCGAACACGAATCCCATTCCAATATTTTTTATCGAGGAGCCATAGATCACAAACCAAAGTTTTCGAAATAGATGTACCTAGAAAGCGCAATACCTCATCGTCTAGTCCCTCGAAGCCCCATTTATCTGTACTAATACTTGTACCACGACCATTACCAATTCTCATGCCAAAGCCCTTGTTCAATGTTTTTGTTGCAGTCAAAATACTAAACCATGTAAAAGAGAGCTTATCACACTACTTTAGATAATAATAATAAAAAGGTCACCATCCGGAAAATACTTTGAACAAAGGACCTTAAAGCACAAGGTATCCTTATTTGTGAGGAGCCTCCAAACTTGATGGCCCAGCAGAGCTAAGTTAAAAAGCCTCATATCTCTAAAACTGATACCTTTCATCCCTTCCAGAAAGCATAGTTTTTCCCAGGCCATCATAGCCTACCCTCAGCCCTTTTCCTTGCTGGCCCACCACCACCATCTGCGCATGATGGAATTAATTTCATCTAGCGTTCCCCTAGGAGAAAGAAAAATAGAGAAAGCATAAGTTGGTAATGATTGTAAAAACGATCAATGATATGTTTAAAGGCTCCCTTATTCTTTTTTCCAACAAGCAAAGGCAGCCCAAGATAATGATCCAGGGATGCAACCACCCTCATCCCTAAGTGATCTCCAGAATTCTACTGGTGGTTTCTAGTCGTATTAGGGCTAAATCAAACCATGGATTTAAGGTGATTAATTTTTTGCCACGAAGCTCCTTCAAAAAGCTTGAGAAACTCCAAGACCGTATCAATCTCCTTACCTTTAATTCTAAAAAAAGGACGGCATCATCGGCAAAAAAAAAAGATAGTTAATTCTCAGACCATGGTGGCTTGCTCTAATGCCCCGAACATTACCATCAACCTGAGCATCACATAACAACCTAGAAAAGGCTTTCATACAAAAAGAAACAGGTAAGGAGATAATGGGTCTCCCTGACGTAAACCACGTTCCGGCACGAAAACATTAGTAAGAGACATATTTCATTTAATAGCATATTTAACAGAACGGACACAGCTCATAATCATTGTGATCCATCTATCCGCGAATCCCATTTTATGCATCACAGATTCGAGGAAGTCCACTACTCGACCCTGTCATAAGCTTTGCTCATATTGAGCTTAATAACTAAACCTCTATTCAGCCATTCTTAGAACTTTGGAAGTAGAGCATAAGTTCATAAGCAATAAGGAAATTAGCGTGAATCATTCGCCCCGGGACAAACGGGCTTTGATTTTAGCTAATGCAATAATGAAACACCGTTTTCAGCCTGTTAACCAGAACTTTAGAGATAATCTTAAAAAGAACCCGACAGAGACTAATAAGGCGAAAATTCGATATCTCATTGGGCTCTTGATTCTTAGGGATTAGCACAATCACAGTGTCATTCACCACACCAATATATTGTTTCCCATTAAAGAAATCATGGCAGAAACGAAGGACATCCCTTCCAACAGTATCCCAATTTTCCCGGAAAAAGGGCCCAAATAACCCATCAATACCAGGAGCTTTTCGAGGATCCATCTAGGAATCAGCCTCCATAATTTCTTTATCAGTCACTTGGTCCATAAGAGAGGCATTCATCTTCGAAGAAATATACCTTTGAATATGGCTCAAATCCCGATCATCAAGAGTGGCATTAGACCGAAAGAGGTTTTGAAAATACTGCACACATTAGCCGTGCCTTTTACCCACTAACCATCCGAAACAAAAATACCCTCAATACGATTTTTTTATCCTACTTGTGGCCTGAGCATGAAAAAAGCGAGTGTTACGATCCCCATCTTTAAGCCAAAAAATATGAGAATGTTGGGCCCAATATGATTCTTCTTCAGCATACAAGTGCCCAATTATTTTTTGTAGCTTTTGAGCAGACCAATATTTGCTCCTAGTTAGACCCATCCATAATTCTATTAATTTTCTCAATCAACCGATTCATGCATCCTTTTCTTCTTTTGAACCTAGAAAACTACCAACGGCCCAAATTTAAACGAATTTGATTGCATTTGTCAACAAGATTCCCATTATTGTTCCCTCAGCTCCTATTAATAATATCTTTAGCTTCGTTATCGCCAGCCCAGTAAGCTTCATACTGGAAAAGAAGTTTAGGGTCCTTTAACTCATTTTTGAGTTTACAACCCATAGAATCGAACAAGAAAGTATCATGGTCCGAGCTGCTTTGCCTGACAACATTAGCAGATAGGAACGACATCATTTTCAAACAACCAACCGAGGCCACAAATCTGTCAAGTCTCTCCCTCACAAACCCAGGTTCCTCCCTGTTATTGGACTACGTAAACCAGCCCTTATCCGATTTTATATCCACTAAGCTTAAGTCATCAAAAATAGAACAGAAATCTTCTATACGGGGATCGGGTGGTTTTCTTCTTCCCCCGATTTTTCAGCATTATTTAATATAGCGTTAAAATCCCCACAAATAATCCACTCTCGTTGAACCAGATCACCCAATTTCCTCAAAAGCTCCCACAAACAGTCCTTACAATTTAACTCAGCGAAATCGTAAAAACCAATAAAATGGAAATCATCCATCCCATCTCAAAATCCTCCTCTTTCCATAAAATCGTCAAGCCCTCACGACACCCCTTTGCAGCAACCACAAAGTAGCTATCTATATGACATCTGATTCTTATACGCTCTATCTCATTTGATCTAACTTTTGTCTCACACAAGAACACAATATTTGGATTTGTCACAACAAGAAGTTGTTTAAGGTCGCGAACTGTCGCGGGGTTTCCAATCCTATGATAGTTCCAACATAGGACCTTCATGGTTCTTGGCAGGGCTGCTCGCCAGCTACCGCCTTAGAAGGTGAAACACCATCTAGCAATTTTCTCTTGACCAAGCGAACTAGGCTCTCTTCATCACCCTCTGCCCCACATCATTTACCTTTCTTCCTCTTGATTCTCATTTTATTCATTCCCTCCTTAGCATTCATCCTCGACCTCTTCTCAGTTAACGACCCAGAGTCCAAAACCTCCTCACTCATTCTACTTTTGCCCTTTCCCCGTTGTGTGACTGTATCTCCCTCCTCATTTCTTCCTTCTTCCGTAATATTAATATTGCTTGATAAGCCAGGTCTACCCAAGAATTCCACTCCATTTCTCCAGTTACCAACATTCAAACCCTTAATATTGCTTGATCGATGCTGTAATAAAGTGGTTGATTCCCTTAATATTGCTTGATCAATGCTGTAATAAAGTGGTTGATTCCTTTGTAATTGGTTACTTAAAAAATGATATGATTTGAATTTTGATATGGATTATCCTGGTGATATCCATGACCATGTAATTGTTTTATCGGCCACGCCAGTTTTAACAATACAACTTGATGAATTTTTTAACAGAAACAATCAATTTTTTTGCCCATTTTTTAAATAGAGGGGATAAATTGTAATTTGACTTGTAATATAGAGGCTTCTCTAATACTTGTAATATGTAAGTAATAAATAAATTTTTTTATCATGTTATTTCACTAGTAACCAAACGAGAAATTGATAAATTTTATAGTGACAACAAATAAAATGTTGACAGATGTCCTTAAAAATTAAAAGTATTAGAGTTTTTATTTCACATGCACAATAATTTTGGAAAAATTAATGTCTAGATTTAAATGATTTTTTATTTCACATCCACTAATAATAATATAAACATATATTTTTTTAAATGTAGCAAGCATCATTTGAAAATAAAAATATAAATTTATAAATATATATATATAAATTCAAGAGAAAATTCTAATAATGTAATAAAATATCAAAATGATAAAATTCTAAAATACAAATATTTAAAAATCATTTTATATATTATTATTTTTGAAATTATAAAAATAATATAAAATTGTTAGAAATACACATTCATAATAAATTTAAATAAATCTAGACAATCATTTGTCCATGTTGATTTTGAACGTATGTTTCTAATAATTTTATATTATTTCTAATTTCAATAAATAATAACATAAAATTATTTTTATAAAAATATTATATGTGGCAAGAATTATTTGAAATTAAATTTTAAAAATCTTTTAAAATATATAAATTTATACAAAAATGAATTATATATATAAATGAAAATTTTCTAAAACATCTTGATTTAAAAAAATTATTTTTATATTATTAGTTTTAAAATTATTAAAATACACTTTCAAAATGAACCTAGACATTTTGTTGTCTAGATTTAAATGAATTTGGACACAGTTTGTCTTGGTTCATCCTGCACATAAGATCAAAAGTAAAATTACTAAAATTCTATTTTTTAAATATTTTTATGTTTTGAACATGTGTCAATATTCTATTGGTTGTCAGCATAAAAAGTAATGCAATCAGTCGGATACCTAAAAAAAGTACCAACTTAGTTAAAGATTCCTAAGTTCAGTATCAGTTAGGTCAAAATAATATCTAAACACCAACTAGTTACATGTCGCCAAATCCAGGGGCTAAAATATACATTAACCTATTTACAAAGTAAAATACATTACAAAATTTTGGGACTTGAACCTAGACTTTAACTTTATCATTTCAATTAAAATTTCATTTCATTCTTATATAAAATTTTAATTAATATATTTTAAATGTTCTTTCACCGAGATAAATATAATGACTTTGCTTCTCATGTTGTCATAATAAAAATTTTAATACCAAATTACAATTTGAAATAATATTTGATGCACTGTCGATACATAAATTCTATGCATCATCAATGAACTACATCAAGTCACCTTATCAATGAGCAAATGAGAAAAAAATATCGGAGGACTTAAGCATTAATTTTGATTGAACTAAACATTAAGTTCTAATGATGCTGGAATGGCAAATTGCGTAGTAGTCTATGTGTACTTTATGTTGACATGACACTAATTGTCTTATATTCTACGTCAACAAATAATTTAAAATTTATAAAAATAAAAAAATCAAAATTATAAAAGGTTCATAAAAATTCAAAAATATTATCATGAGAGTATGCGTGGATTGCCATGTAGGCTGCATTGTTCGAAAATTTAACATTTTAGACAGTATTTCCGTTAAAAAAAATCAATTCGGTTCTTTTTAAAAGGTGGATGGTCAAATTTAACTCTTTCAAGAAACTTGAGGTCAAATTTAGCTAAAAAAGAACAAGGGTTTAATTGAAAAGAGATATAAATGTTAAAGACTAAACTTAGTATTTGCCTTTTTTACGTCAAATTTATACGACTTATTAAAAGAAGTTTAATAAATTTTGAATTGAAAATAAATTGTTTCCTTTTTAATCTTTTTGGGGTGCACAACTTCTTGCGTGCGTCAATGCTACCCATCCACGCCACTGTTATGAAATGGGAAGCACCTAGTGTAACATCTCATACTCGCCCCGGTCACTAGGTCTGAGCTACGTGATATTATATTCATTCCCTAAGCAACTACGATTCAATAGCAATTTAATCCAACAATTTATACATAATATCAAGTTTATTACATCATTACAACATGTTATATAGTCAATGCTAAAGCTAAATCGAGTTTACGAAAGCTCTTTTGATAATTCGAGGTCAAATGATGATCAATTTGTAAGGTGTACAAAACTTTCGAGTTGG
Source organism: Gossypium raimondii (assembly GCF_025698545.1). NCBI lineage: Eukaryota > Viridiplantae > Streptophyta > Magnoliopsida > Malvales > Malvaceae > Gossypium > Gossypium raimondii. The sequence continues at coordinate 53,026,070 of NC_068574.1, forward strand.
ACTCTCGACGTCAGGGTACCATGTCGCAACCTCAAACAAATAATGACTATCGTCGCGACATCAGAGGGTTTGTGGTCGTGATGTCACTCACTGTCGATTTCACATCATGACGTTGAGAGCATGTCTTCACAACGTCGCCCACTACTTTGACAAAATCCAATAAACATCAACCTAATTTCCAGCCAAATCAACACATTTCATTTCCAACATATCTCATATACTTATTTCCATGATTTAGCATCATATGAACATATTCTTTACACAATTCATCAATTCAAACCAAACATCAAATACATCTAACAATTTCCACATTTCAACCATTTAAACCATTGCCACATACATGATATTAACAATATTTCATAAACTTTATGTTTCAAAATGTCATTTACCAATGTAAGAACTCAAATGACTATACACATTATAAGACTAACTCAACTTTAGGTACATGCCATACTTCAAAACGTAAAGAAACTATACAAACATCACTAAGTCGAGGGTTGCCGATTGGATGTTGGATTACTTTTCGGGACTTCAAGATCTACCAAAACTTACGCATAAAAATAAACAAACTATATGTTGGGCAATAAAGCTTAATAATACTTTCATGATTGAAGTCATATAGACAAAATAGTAATGTGATGAATACAATCAAGGCATGCTTAGGTTTCAAACATTTTACTTTCACCTATTCAGGTCATATACCATTTCATATACTATCACAATTAGCAATCAATAACACATATCATACTTGTCACACCCGAAATCTTTAAACCTAGAAAATTAGGGATAATTTAGGGGTTAAATTGAAATATAACTTAAGTTAGCAGTTTCTATTGGAAAATCAAGAAAAGATAGCAACGAAATTGGACAAGGTTGAGATTTGATTCTGGTTCAGTTGAATTTGAACTAACGGATACTTTAGTGAGGGACAAAATGATTATGGATGAACGATTATCATACGGTGGGAGACCGTGCATGATGAATTATAAATGACTATTTTAAGAACCCAATGACTTAAATAAAAACTTTCGAATATTTAATAACCATTTTGTAACTTTTTAAAGTTGAGTGACCAAAATTTAAACTTACTAATAGTTTAATAAATTTAATTGCAATTTACTCTTATTTTATCTCAGAAAATTTTGAAAGCTTGAGCTCGACTCAATTAACACCTCTCATTATCAGTAGCCTACTGGTACATTCCTCCGACGCTGCACTTCTACGGTGGACTTCTAACATATCGATTCTCTATTCCCCTTTGGTAAATTCTCCTTTTTATTTTCTAGGTTTTTCTTTGCGTGTTAGATTGTCTAATATTCGCAGAGACTGGCATCAATTAAGTCTTATTTCCTATCATTCCAGGTTGATTCGCTGCTATCAGTTGCAATGGTGGCGGCGACAGTTGGCCTGAGAGGCTTATCTTTATGTACCTTATCGCTTCCCATCCTCCGTAGTGCGAAGATTAAGCTACCCATTCACTCATTTCCAACGAGTCGAAGCCTAAAACCTCTGTTTTCCCCTTATAATCCTACCATTCTCAGGGGTTTTCCCTCGTTTTGTGCGTCTCCGGACGTCAACGTGGAGGCCACAGCCACAGCTCCGCCGGCTACGGAGGCGGAAAATTCTCAGTCGGCGGACGATATAAAGAATGCAGCCAACCTGCTCGACATAAGGGTTGGCCGAATAATCAAAGCGTGGAGACATGAAGAAGCCGATTCTCTATACGTGGAAGAAGTGGATGTAGGCGAGCCTGAACCCAGAATCATCTGCAGCGGGCTTGTTAAATACATGCCTTTAGATCTTCTTCAGGATGCGAAAGTGGTTGTTCTTGCTAATCTGAAGCCGAGGAACATGCGAGGTGTGAAGTCTTGTGGAATGCTAATGGCTGCTTCCGATGCGTCGCATGAGACTGTTGAGCTTCTTATGCCCCCCGACGGTACAATTCCCGGCGAGAGAATATGGTTTGGGACTGAAGACGATAAAGATAGCCAACCTGAACCTGCTACACCCAACCAGGTATCACCTGCTTCACTTCAATCCTTCTTGAAACTTTGACATACAGTGCCATATATTATAGATTGATAGATAGATAGATGTTGAACTAAGTTGTTTAGTTTGTTATCCAGTAAGTATGCTTCTTCTTTATATATATATATATATATAGAATATCCATTCGCTCTCAACTCTTGAAGAATCATAATCTCCTGAATTACCCTTTTAGTAATTGAGGGGTCAAACGTGAGTCAAGTAGGCAGTAGCATCCGTTCATGCATCCTGATATTGAATTTGTTTGGTTTGGTAGTAATTAGGGTATGAATCACACATCGATGTTCAGAAGATACTCAGGTTTGGCTTAGAAAAGATTCAAATTTGGTACAGTGATTGTTCTCTTGAGCAGGCCAATTTCAAGTATGCTAATGCTTGACTTGAGTAGTTCATAAGCGTAATTGAGCTTTAAAAAGAATAGAGAGTTTTAACATATTTAATTAGTTTTGAAAAACTCAAGTTGGACTTGAATTTGACATTGGGATGGAGCATAAATAATCAAATTTGAAGTTGAGCATGAGACTCTTAACTTAGTCTTTATTAGGTAAAAGTAAACGAGCTTTAATTGATTGAGCTAGAGCAGTTTGATTTTGATTTTGATTTTGAATGCTTGATCAAGCTTAGCTTTGAACATCAAATTTTGAGTTGAGCTCAAACTTCGTTCATCTTGTGCTCAACTCTGTCCAATTACATCCCTAGTAGTAGTAGCTGCAGAGAAAGTCATGGTTGAAGTTGTTGTAGGCATATTGCTAATTCTATAGGACCTTTTTTACATAACCTAGTCCCAATCTGAAAATAGGAGAAAGCTAAAAGATTTGATGCTTCCAATGAGAGTATTGAGTTCATTTGACCATACCATTCATTCTGCATCTGCCTATGTTGCTTCGACGTTTATTTTTCTTTTGAAGTAATCTTGTTTGATACTTATATCCAACTCATAGGCATGGGGATTTAACTTCCAAGGTTCCTCCAAAATACGTGAAAAAACATAGAAAATTTGATCATATTTATGTTGGACACATATTCCTCCATATAATGTTTTCTAATTACTACTGTTCTGAATTTGTGCAGGTTCAAAAGAAAAAGATTTGGGAATCGGTGCAGCCTCATCTTAAAATTGATGCTTCATGTACTGCAATGCTTGGGGAGTACTTGATGCGGACATCTGCGGGTGTAGTGGTCTGCAAGTCTCTGAAGAATGCCAATATTTCCTGATTACACCCGATGCCAAGTATAGCTTCTTCCCTTGTTTATCTCAAATGCAATCTGAAAATGTTTTAGCTTTTGAGTGGTGAAACATTTGTTGAACTTATAAGTTAAGATTTTGTCAGTTTTTTTTCAATTTTCTGTGCCATTGTTTCATGTTTACTATGATTAACTTATTCTTTCATGTTATGTTACTTGGATTTGAGCGTGAATATCATTTATGGGTATGTATCCGAATGGGTATGATTAGGTTTATATAGCATTTTTCATTCATTTGGAGGATACTAGAGATTATATATTTCATACCCATGTATTAGACACAAATACCAAATATGAAAAAACAAATAATATAATAGAAGCGTTGGAGCAGCATAGCTTTTATGTTTGCTAATGAAGTATTTGGGATTTCATGTTAGGTGGATTTCATTTAGGTTAAAATATGCCATTGGTTCTTGTGCTCTTCACAAATTTAGAATTTAGTCAATGTGCTTTTGTTCTCAGGAATTTAGTCATTGTACTTTTCAGATTTTAAAATTCAGGTTAAATTGTTAACATTATTAATTCTTTTTGTTAAATTTATTGGTGTGACATTTTGAAATAAATAAATAAAGTTACTTGGTAACAATGTAACTAAAAATATTGTTCTAATGAACTTGAATTTGTTCAATGAACTTGAATTTAAGAAAATTATTTTAAAAGTATTAACAATTAGACTTGAATTTTGAAATTATAAAAGTAGAGGAACTAAATTCTTAGGAATAAAAGCACATGAATTAAATTCTAAATTCTGAAAAGTACATAAACTTACTACATATTTTAACCTTTCATTTATATCTGTACATGATTGTCCATAATATATAATCTATTTAAAAATATTTTAGGAATAAAAGTATATAAACTAAATTCTAAATTTATGAAAGCTACATAAATTTACTACATATTTTAACCTTTTATTTATATTTGTTCATGCTTGTCCATAATCTATAACCTATATCGTTATTCTATTTAAAACACGAGTTAAGAAAAACTTTTAAACTGATTAAAATAGATAATAGTCTTTATTTTTCATCATTGACATCTAAAAATAATAATTTAATATAGAATTCTTTTCTAAATGAATATTATACAATATTTTTAAACAACATCAACATGTGATAATTTTATGACTCTAAAATAGAGTTATAATTTGAATAAAAGTCTAAAGATAAAATATAAAGGGATAAGTAGAGTAGTTTTGATAAGTAGATTGATTATATCTTTTAATTCATAGCTTTTAATATTATTTAATTAATGTTAGTTTTTTTTTAACATTAATTTCATTATAGGATCTTATCATATCTGTTTTTTTGATACAATACTTATAACTGTTCATAGCCCCTCCCTAACCCTTAAGTAGGAGGATAATGCGTTTCAACGCACTTGAACCCACATCCTCCTCTTGCAGTGGCAACAATGTTGATGTCAATCGAGTTAAGACTCAATCGGCATTAATGTTAGAGTTATATATCAAGTAGAATAAAAATTTAGTTCTATAAATATAGAGATATTCAATAAGGATTCCTTATTCGAGCCTTGATCCCCTTGCATATAACAAGTAACGAATCATCAAGAGTTATCTTATTGAATAGTGGCAAAGTTAGGGGGCTGGTAGGGACTTTGATTCCCTTTAAAATGGAAAATTTACTATTTAGGCTTTTTATAATTTATAAAATTTTAAATTAGTAATGGTAAAATTATATTTTACCTTAAATAATAATTTAATTTAATTTTTTAAAAATTATAAAATTATAGAATATTAAAATAATAAAATTTTATTTTTACAATTGTAAAAATATATAATTTAATTTTGAGTCTGAAAACTTTTTCTCTCTCGCCGCTACCTATATAGTCGAGAAAGACTGTTAGCTTGCCAATATCGGCATTAAGGGATTACTAAAATAGTGGGCAAATCAGGAATAGTCACAAGGAAGTCATGTTCCTCAATTAACCAAGCGGAGGAAGTTTTAGAAGCAACTCAGCCACTTGAGTTTCTTTAATCCCAAAGAAGTAAATAATGGGGTTAAAAGTAGTGGCTACCAAACCGTATTGTTCTAACACATTCGTATATGAGTATGGCATATGATTACCAAAATATACGAAAAAAGAAAAAAGTATAATAATTTTTTGGTCCTTTAACTTTATAAAAAATATTTTAACTATTTATTTATTTTTTCACTTCTTTTAATTTTAAATTACTCTAAAATGGATGAAAAATTACCGTTTGTTAATTTTGTTAACTATACACATGAATGACATACCAACATTTAATTAATTTTAATTTTAAAAATAAATATTAATTTTAATAATTTTAATGATTTTTAATTTAAAATTTAAAATTAATTAAATATTGACTTGTCATTCACGTGACAATCAATATATATGCTACACCAACAAAGTTAAAAAAACGTTAATCTTTCTATCTATTTTGAAGTGATTTGATAAAAATGCAAAGTTAAAAACTAAAAAACCAAAAATTAAATGAAATATTAAAATAATTATTTATAAAGTTAAAGAATCAAATAAATTATTATACCTGTATTAAACATGCACATATTTCATGTATGAATTATTTTTATTTTATATAATATACAATAATTTATATTTTACTTAGTATGAAAGGTGTGGTTATTTATGTCAAAATAACTTTTAATGAAGATAAAAAGGTAGATTATCATTGTTAATGATAAAATTAATGTTCTTATTTTATATGATCAATTTTCTAATTAAATTATATATTAATTTAGCATGTTGAATGATAATTAATATTTTCACTTTATGTGTTTTGGTTTTCTAATTTTAATTTTTAATTTAATTACTTATCCAATTTTAAACTAAATTAACTGATAATTAAAATTTCAAATTAATGACGAAACTGGCATAAAAATCATTTCTAACAGAAGAGCTATTAATAGTGTGATATTGTGTAGCTTTTGCTCGAAAGAAGAAGTCATCTACACATAAAAGATGAGAAACAATAGGATTACTTCTGTAAATAGAAATACCATCAACATCTCTTCTACCTTTTGTTTAACAAACTAAGAAAGAAAGCTCCTTATCACATAAAATAAATAAGGTGGCACGTATTCGTAATTAACCAACTTAAAACGTACGAACGCCTATTGCATCAGAGATATAAGACCAAGATTTTCTTTTTAGGGATATAATTTTTAGAAATCAATTTCTTATTTTTTTTGTGAATTTGATCTTTATTTTTTTTTTAAGTAAAATTTAACTATTAATTTTTCAAAATTTAATTAAATTACTTTCTAAATAGAAATATTAATTAAAATATTAATTTTTAAATGATGTTAGCGTGACAGTTCATATGCAGAGGCGAATCTAAAAGGGGTTAGCGAGTCCGTGGCCCTCCTAAAATGGAAAAATGGATCCATTTTAGCTGTTTAAAATTTTTAAAAATTTAAATTAATAAAGATAAAATTACACTTTGACCCCCTTAAAAATAATAAAATTTTGATTTAATCCTTTAAAATTATATTTTTACTATCATAAAATTACAATTTAATTTCGACCCTAAAAGAATTTTCTAGCTCGCTCCTATCCATATGTGCTTCATTTGACATAACACTATTTTCCTTGTATGTGATGTCAATAATAATTTAATCAAAAATAAAATAAAATAATACAAAATTAAAAATTTAGCATGAAATACACGTGGATTACAAGTCGTTTTGTTTAAAATTTAAACATTTTAATTAACATTTTAATTAAAAATAATAATATGACTCTTTTTTAAAGATTGATTGTCAAAATCGACTTTTTTTACTAAAAAAGAAATAAGGATCAAATTAATAAAAGATATAAACATTTAACACCAACTTTATCATTATGCCATTTTCTTCTATTTAAGCTAGAAAATGCAAAAATCTAACCTCAAAAAGAACTACTTTCAGCAAGTACGCAAAACAATTCTAAGCATCTCAAAACACGCCACGTGTCTAATTTTCCACGTGGCGCTTCACATAAATCATTCCCTTACGTAGAAAAATCATAACTTCCTCAAACTCTCCCAACAACCTTCTCCGCCTCTTCTCTCCATTCCTTACAGAATTCAGATATTATCTTAATTAAACAAAAATATACGTAATTCTAATGAGGAATATGTTATTCAGATTAGGGGTATCCTTATCCCTACTATCGTTATTCCTGTTTAAGTCCGAATCCGCCGTTTCTAGCATAGATCTAGGTTCTGAATGGCTGAAAGTCGCCGTAGTCAATCTAAAACCCGGCCAAATTCCGATCACCATTGCCATCAACGAGATGTCCAAGAGAAAATCCCCCGCCTTAGTAGCATTCCAATCCGAAACTCGCTTACTCGCCGAAGAAGCTGCTGGAATCGTAGCTCGTTATCCCGACAAAGTGTTCTCCAATCTCCGAGACATGGTTGGAAAGCCCTACCGAGACGTCAAGCGTTTCGCGGATGCAATGTACCTTCCGTTTGATGTAGTGGAGGATTTTAGAGGTGCCGCGATGATTCGAGTTTCGGACGACGTTAGTTACTCGATCGAGGAGTTGTTAGGGATGATTTTGAAGTACGCTGCGAATTTGGCGGAGTTTCATTCGAAAGCGATGGTTAAAGATATGGTGATATCGGTGCCGCCGTATTTTGGACAAGCGGAGAGGAAAGGGCTGATGACGGCGGCTGAATTGGCGGGAATAAACGTGATTTCGTTGATCAATGAGCATTCGGGGGCGGCATTGCAGTATGGGATCGATAAGGATTTCTCGAATGGTTCGAGGCATGTGATTTTTTATGATATGGGTTCGAGTAGTACTTATGCAGCTCTTGTTTATTTTTCTGCTTATAATGCTAAGGAGTTTGGGAAAACTGTTTCTGCCAATCAATTCCAGGTAAAAAAAAACAACACTCTCATTGCATTTGTTTTTTACAAATTTGGAAACTGTTTGTAGTTTACATTTGCCATTTTCTAGTTATGTTACCTTGAAAAAATAATTATAGTTGTAGAGCATTGTTCTAGGGTAATATTGCCGCATCATGCTCTATCTTTGGGGTGTAACACTATTGTTCAGATCTTGGGCTCACAATTTGTTGTCACACTATACCGCATTTGGCTATTGTTTCCTTGGCTATTAACGTTTAGCATTTTATCAGGTGAAGGATGTTAGATGGGACTCGGGACTTGGAGGACAGAACATGGAATTACGGCTAGTTGAGTACTTTGCAGATGAATTCAATAAGCAAGTTGGAAACGGGGTTGACGTGAGGAAGTATCCCAAGGCAATGGCTAAATTGAAGAAACAGGTTAAGCGTACAAAAGAAATTTTAAGTGCAAATACCGCAGCTCCAATATCTGTTGAATCTCTTCACGATGATCGGGACTTCAGGTATGTAGCCTTTGAATAATCTAATCTAGTTTTAGTACATGCTTCCAACACATCTATTCCTGTTATTGCGTATAGCTTTGTATATTTCTGTTCCATGAAAAATAATTCTTGAGGTCTGTGATGTATCCGAGAAAGTTTATTCTGTGAAGCCTCATAGTTTCTCATTGCAAGTCTCTGTTCTTTGAGGTAGCTTAGGAATTTCTTTTATGAACCAAAGAGCTATCGGATATAGCTGAAACATTTTAAATGGTTTTAAAAATTAAATTTATGGTTGAACCCAAGCCTAGAGGTTAATGTTTTTCTGAAACTGTTGACTTGTCTTAGCTGGATGCAGTTTAGCTGCAGCTATACTAACTTACCTGGGACCTCATTTGCCACTTGTTGCTTTAAATATTTTCTTCTAACTATTTTTTTCACGTATTCTATCTTGTTAAGGCCAAGATATCATGTAACAGTCTCTAGACAATTTAAGATAGACATTCTTTCTTTTATATTCCCCTATAGATTATTGGGGCATTCACCATTCCTTCAAAAGTATTATAGTTTCCTGTGGTGTTTGCTTAAATGATAAGGAAAAGACCTATTAGTTCTTCTTTACAATTTAAGAAGGGAAGAAAAGGAATAGAGTACTTGTTTTTTTGTATATCATCTTAATCCATTAGCTGTCTAGGACGCTAAGGATGGTGTAGCTATTTTTCCTTGTTCTCCCTGATTATTTTTCCCTTTAATCTCATTCAATCCTTAGATTTTTGATCGTTTAAAATTTTCTTATAAAATAAGTTATGGAGGTCAGCTGTGTCTATTTGTTGTGGCTGCTTTCAGATCTGAAGCTGAATAAAAAAGAGTAAATCAAAAGAAGAAAAATAAAATTTGAGCTAGAAGACAAACCTTAGGTGTCGTTTCATAAGGCTGAAATCACAAAACCACAGAGAAAATAAGCTGGGCAAATGTTTGGAATTTGTGGTAGTATACGAGTGTAACACATGTTCTTGTGTGAAAATTATTTTGTTCTTCTTTTCTTCCTTCAGGAGCACGATAACTCGGGAGAAGTTTGAAGAGCTTTGTGGGGACCTTTGGGATAAATCTCTTATGCCTGTGAAAGAAGTGCTGAAGCATTCAGGTTTGCAAGCTGATGATATATATGCCGTGGAGTTGATTGGAGGTGCTACTAGAGTTCCAAAGTTGCAGGTTTGTACTACACTTTCTCCTAAATTTGCAGATATATACCAGTAAGCCATAGGGGCAGACTCAACTTGAACAAAATACCACAGGAAACCCAATACTTAGTAAATGTGGGATAACACCATTTAACACTTCCCCCCCCTTGTGTAGCTCAACAAGGACCCTACACATGGACAACCTGACAAGGGGGTCTACCTTACATGGGGTAGGCAAGAAAAATTGAACTCTTATACCATGTCAAGCATCCATCCTAAAACCTAAGGCAATAGGTGGAGAGTTTCAACTTGAATATAAGACCATAGTAAATCTAATACTTAATGGATGTGGGATCACATCAATTTATATTTTCCTTGTGCTAGATAGGATTGTCGTAGTTGTAGTATGGAATTGCGATAAATTTCTTCTTTCTGTTGACCTGGTTAGTTTAAGTATCATTCTCCGCATGTTGTTTTTGTAATGATAGTTTGCAAATACTAAAGCAAATATAATCTTGTAAATCTTGGTGAAAACTTTAAAGCAAATTCCTTGGACCTTTTTCTAGAATTATTTGCAGCTGGATGAAGTTTTCATGTCATGTTTGGGAAGCTTCTATTTCCATTAATATATTAATAGTATGATGGCATATTACATAATTCATGTTTGGTGGTGTTTCCAACATGAAATAAAAATATTTGAATGTTGCAACCTGCTACGCAGCTATCAAAATTTCTGTGGGTATAACTAGATATCTTACTTTTCTTAGATATTATTTTTCTTTACTCTGTGCATTTAAGATCTTGAAATATCTTCCTTAATAGACAGCTCGCCATTGTGATGTGCACTGAACAAGTACCAAAGGAAAGGAAAAAAAAGCATAAAGGAAAGAAACAAAAGCAACATGCATATTTGGTATAAATTTGGAGACCCTGCATCATAATAAGTTATACTTCTTTGCAGTGTGATTCAGTTAGTTATAAGAAAGATGAACTTGCCAAAATGATCTCTGCCATGTAATTTCCATAGATTGAAATATGTTTAGTTGATGAAAGACAAACTGAAGTAAACTCCCTCTTCCCTTAACAGGTTAAGCTCCTGGAATATTTTGGAAGGAAAGATCTGGACAAACATCTGGATGCTGATGAAGCTATTGTTCTTGGTGCAGCACTACATGCTGCAAATTTAAGTGACGGGATTAAGTTGAACCGTAAGCTGGGGATGGTTGATGGTTCCTCCTACAGTTTTTTCATGGAATTAGATGGGCCTGATCTTTCAAAAGATGGGGATACCAGGCTTTTACTTGTGCCAAGGATGAAAAAGCTTCCCAGCAAGGTAAAAAATAATATGTTGTTTGAACCCATATTGTAGAGTTGGAGATTTAAAAGCACCACTCATATTCTTTCTAGTTTTACTAATGGTATTGTCAAACTTTCCATTACAGATTTTCAAGTCCTTTAATCGCAGCAAAGATTTTGAATTGTTGCTTGCCTATGATAATGAAGGTCTTTTACCTCCTGGGCTTTCCTCCCCTGTGTTTGCTCAGTATGCAGTTTCTGGTTTAACAGATGCAGCCAATAAGTAAGGATCTTGCTGATCTCTGCCCACTTTCAATGTTTGGGGTGTTAATTGTTTGGTTTAGTTTAGTTTCTTTTCAAGGGGATTTTGAAACAAGTAAAACTGCTGGTCTCACAATATTTGAAACAAATGAAAATGAATACTGGCATGGAAACCTTTTTGGTTCATAGTTTGCTTTGGAGTTTCTAAGTTTACACACTTGGAGTTGGAGGCTCAAATGTAAACTTTCGACATTTTCAACCTAATTTTTGGCATCCTATCATCTTTGGCACAAATTCGTTGAAATAAGTAGTGTTAATTTATTTAAGTAGTTCAAATGATTCAAATGAAGTTATTAAATTGCATAGTTAAATGAATGATTAATAGCTGATTTACAGATTAGGCTTCTTGTTTCCTCTTATCTCACATAGGAAGTTCAAAACAAACCAACTAAACTAAACCTTTCTATGATTTTTTTATCTGGTCAAAGATCACCTATGTTTAATACTAATGTTATTATTTAATTAATAGCAAACACCTACTTTATGCTTTATTACAATTTTCTTTAACTCTTTCTGCTGGAAATAATCAAGTTCTTTTGTTCATCTGTGCCATTCTTAGGTACTCATCTCGGAATTTGTCTTCTCCCATCAAAACAAATTTGCATTTCTCTCTTAGTAGAAGTGGAATTCTTTCTCTGGATCAAGCAGAGGCTGCTTTTCAAGTAACAGAATGGATAGAAGTTCCTAAAAGGAATTTGACCGTGGAGAATTCAACCATTGCTTCTTCCAATGTATCTGTTGATCTAGGTGCTGAAAACACTTCTGAACAAAATAGCAATAGCTTGGAGTCAGATGGAGAGATCAGTAATGCATCTAACAGTACCACTGAACCAAATACAGTGGATCTTGGTACAGAAAAAAAACTGAAGAAGATGACCTTCAGAATCCCACTCAAGGTGCAAACAAGAAACCTATGTTAGAAAATTTCTTCAATTAGTTTCATGCCATTATTTGCCATGCTTTTTCTAAATAATCCAGTATAAGCTGATTATTATTTCATATTTCTTACTCTTTCCCCCATTTTCTTTTCCATGTAGATAGTGGAGAAAACAATGGGACCTGGAATACCTCTTTCAAAAGAATCTTTGTTGAATGCTAAAAGTAAATTGGAAGCATTGGACAAGAAGGATGCAGAACGGAGAAGGACAGCAGAATTAAAAAATAACCTTGAAGAATATATATATGCTACGAAAGAGAAGGTGCAAAGATTGTGTTTGTTTATTCATTTTTTGTTAATATGGTTAGTATTTGTTATATTACCATTTGGGATATTTTAACTCCACAAGTAAGCTTCAAATATGTCACGTGTCCATTTTTTAAAACTAAACTTCTAAAATTTTTTACTACACCCTAAATGGGACTTGTGTCACCCTTCAAAAGTGGAATCTAAAAACTCCATTGGCATTGTAACAAATAATTTTCCTGGTTAAAATGTATTTAGCTTTATATTTTCAATCCCTCGTGATGGTTTTTCTGAGTTACGCGTTTCACATTTTTTAAACAAATTTAAAATAGAACTGTTTGGATTTTCTGCATAACCAGAACTTGTAGTTTTTTCACTATGTTTGGTTGATTGTTAGAGCAGTCACTGGTCCATGGCATTCAGTTCTTTAGTTGATCTTATATCTTATTAATTTTATTTTCTATTACCTTATTGCTTATACCAGTTTGAAACATCTGAAGACTTTGAAAGAATATCTTCAAATGATGAACGCCAATCTGTTATCAAAAAGCTTGACGAGGTTAATCTCGTGTTTTCAGAGATTTTTTTAGCCAGTTTATCTGAATTAAAAATTGAGCATAGGGAATTTTCTTTGTTCAGGTTCAAGAATGGCTGTATACTGATGGTGAAGATGCAACTGCTACAGAGTTTCAAGAACGCCTAAATTTGTTAAAAGCTGCCACTGACCCAATATTTTTCCGGTATCATCTATATTTCTTTGGATTAAGTTCTCTTTTTTGTGGAAACTATATTCTGAACAATCATTCGTTACAAGGAATTAAAAATAGTGGACTAAAACAATTTCTCTGACCAATTTTTAGATTTAAAGAGTTGACTGCACGGCCAGAAGCAGTAAAATTTGCGCGACGATACCTTAATGAATTGCAACAGGTACTTAAGATTGTTTATTTGCAACATGCTGTTTTTACTAAAGGTTATGTGGCAACTTAGGTTTGGTTAGTCATTGTTATTCTTCAGGGGCAGTGACCTCAGATTCAATATAACTAATTCCTTAATCCTCTTGTACTTCTTTGAATGGACCAAATATGGATACCAATGATTATCTGATTTTGAACAAGTCTTTGGATGGAAAACTGACGAGAAACGAGAAGATAGAGGAGAAGTAGGCAGAAAATGTAAGGGCCAGAGAAACAGAGGAGGAAAAATAGGAGGACAGGAAAAGAATGAAGGAGAAATTAGGGATGAAGAATAGGTGTAGAGAATACCTATCTGCAGTAAATATCTGAATATTTATACCCTGCAGCTTCAAAGAAATACGAACTCAAAAAGTATTTTAGCTTCCAACTGACAAACTCTTAATTGCAAAATACTAAATATAGCCATAAATGCTTAATAATTCTTTAATGTGGTCCAACATCATTACATTTCTTGGCATTTTGGGATATCTTTTGGAGGGACTGTTCTCCTGAAATCCAAGAGACCAGACTGAGATCCATGAACCAAAGGGCATCCTGCAGCCCTGTTTTATCCCTTTTCCTCCTTCAACACTCTAATTTTCTTCAAATTGCAGAAGGAGAAATCCACAACCAATCTGACTTCTTTTAAACCTATTTTGACTTATTAGTCTGAAAATCTTCAATGCCTGTCTCCATAGAAGAAGAAAGAAATTGAGGCACCTTCTACATCCTGCTCTTCACCTTTCAGAATCTTCTATCATATTTCCTTCAACTATTGGAACAGTTTGCTTGAAGAAGTTATCTTAACATCTAATCATATCGGAGAGCTCCAACCTAGATATAATAACAAACCTTAAGTTATTATCAGATATCATCACTAAACAACAGCATTTATCCATGCCTTGCACATGCTTTACACTCCATAATGTTAAAGAATTGTATTATTTCTATAAATGTCAAAGAATTTATAGCCAATTAGGCTTCAGCTTAAATGATAAGGGCACAGTGGGTACATGTAGGCACCCTGTATTCACGCCATAGTGCTCCTTGTGCCCAAAAGAAATCCTTAGAAACATTCTAGCATCAATCTAGATGAAGTACATTATCTTTTTTATGAACTTTTAGTGCCACATGGATTTTTCGTTAGTTGGCTTTATAATATAGATTTTTCTACATGGATATTTATTTTTGTGGGTTTCTATGTAGACTATTCGTGGGTGGGAGAAGGACAAACCTTGGCTGCCAAAAGATAAAGTAGAGGAGGTATTTGTTCTCTTCAAATTCATTTTGTAGTATTTTCTGGAATAGATATCTGCCTATGTTTGTGGCAGAAACTTACAAACATTTTGCTTTTCAGTTGTCAATCAATATTGATAAGTTCAAGACTTGGTTGGATGAAAAGGAGGCCGAGCAGCAGAAGTAAGTTATTGCTATTAGTACGATGTTAAGAGCATCTGGATAGCAAGTCAACATTGGTTATCTTCATTTGTTTTCTAAACATATGCATGATAGGATACAATCTCTAACTTCTAAGTTATATTCTAACTAATATGGGCAATGCCTAACTTGTCACTTAATTTTAATTACTTTCTAAATTCCTCTTTTAAAAATGTAAGCTCTAAGAGCTTTACCTTTCAGAAAATTATTAAAAAGAATTTTTTTCTGCTGTCCAACTAGTTGCATATCATTTGCATAGGTGAAGGGTAAAATAAGAAAGAACTATTTTATGACAGAAGAATACTAAAGAAGTAAATAAAAAACACATAATATTTTATATATATTTATCATTAGAAGCAAGTCCAAGAGCCATTTGGAATTTGCGAATTATCAAGGCCCTCAAAATTTGTCTCTTCTCTATATTTGACAAAGATACTAGTGGTTTTCTTTTTTTTAAACTTATACGGTAACCCAGCCCATTTTTGACTCCTTTGTTCTCACCATGCCATTTGCCACCCTACTCATCCTATAAACCACCCCTTATCTTCTACTTCCGGTATATTATTTTGTTTGGGTTCTTATAAGTATTCAAAGTGATAGTTTTCGCATCCAGTTTCATTTTTATTAAGCCTTAAACATAATTGTTGGTGAAGAATTTCTGCGGTCATTTTGTTGTTGATTATTTGCTTCTGTTTTCTTAGATTTAATCAACGTACTTTTAGTCATATGCAAGTAAAACATGCATTTCCTATCATTATTAGTATTCTCCGTGTTTACGAGCTTGTTCTTACTTGTTTACTAAATTACTTTAATGCTAACTATCAGAATATTCTGTGTTTATGACTTTGTTCTTACATTTTCTATAAAATTACTTTCATGCTGTCTCTCCAGGATGTCTGGATTGAGCACGCCTGTTTTCACATCTAAAGAAGTCTACGAGAAGGTAACCTTCGTGCAAAACAAGGTATGGCTGCCATTTCTAGCTGATCAATTCTGGAATTTGTAAGTAGCTTCCTGAAATGCATATTGCTGTTTGATTAGGCTGATAGCATTAAGAAAATCCCCAAGCCAAAGCCTAAGACTGAGAAGCCCATAAATAATGAGGAAACGGAGAAGGATACCTCTGGAGATGAAAAACCAGCTGAGGAGTCAGATAGCTCAAAGAACGAAGAAGATAATGCAGAATCAGAGATGCACGAAGAGCTGTGATCAGTTTTTAACACAACAAAAAGGACTCTCTTAACTAATGACGGGCCTTCTGACTTGGTAAGTAGAGATTGATTTAATTCCAGCAAATTTAGTCTTATGAAAGAAATCATAGTATTGCTCTACTTTACCCTTTTTTGTGATTTGATCGTAGCACGGCCGGATCGAGCCCGGTAGTTCAAAGGCTTCTAAAACAGTTTTGTCTTCTAAAGAGACAGAACAATGTTAGAAGATTTGTCATAAAAGGAGAAAGTTTAGTTTTATCATCCTTCTCTAAGGATTTTGGATGCCAAATATTAGTTTTATGTCAATTAACATTATAATCTGAAGAATTTTTGTTTTTGTTTTTTTCCACATTATTTTAAAGTCACAATCTGAGATAGAGGTTAGTTACGAATTTGGATATTAAAATGTAATGATAAATCTAAGATGCCTTTGCCCCTTAAGAGTCCGGATGTGAGTCCGGTTGTGATATTGGCAAGGCAGATCAAAGGAGAATATGTTGTGGATTATGTACCTAAAAATAAAATTTAAGATTTAATCTTTACAATAATGTTGAATATATGTCAACAATTCATTGATGATTCTACTTGACTTTTTTTTTTTTAAAAAACATGGTTACAAGGTATAACATGAAGAGACTAGTGGCATAACCATTTCATATAAGCCACTCTTTTCTCAATAGAGGTATGAAAAGAGTAAATTACGACCATTCTTTGCAAGCCCATATCATCTCTCTTTCTTTACAAGTGTAGTGATCGAATTTCCATATGAAATGGGTCTGTTGCTACAAAATTGGTCTCTTTGCCTTAATCACATTTCTCATCCCTATCTAATCTAAATATAAAATATAAAACTGTAACGTGGGGCAAACCATTAAAAAAAGTAAGTAAATGTAACAAAATTATTAGTCACTTTACGTTTTAGTTACGATCATTGTTTCCATTTAATTCATTAGGTTGTTAAAATTATTGTTGAATGAACCCTATTCGCACTGTATGTATTAATCTAAAACTCTCTTTTCTCGTATCTTTTATCGTTTATTTTTTTGTCATGAAACTGTTTAAATGTCACGAATTCATGAATTAAAAATTCAAATAATTTTTCTTTTGATCGTCAAATTGGTTTTAAAATATATTTTATTTATTAATAGATATTGATTCACCTTAGCGAGCATCACATTGTTGTTCAAAATTCGCTAATTAGAATTTTTTTAAATTTTTTTAATACTTCTCTAACTTAAATAAAACTTTTGGAACAGTTGATTATAACTGGTTAACATGCTGGAATACTTACCCTGATTCCATTCATACACTGTCACAGTAGCATTCAAATTTCAATACATTTATCCAAAATTATAAGCCTGCAGCAAGAAATATGTACTGTATCTCATATCATGATTATGTTTACATGTCATATTTTTATAAAAATTTACATGTATCTTATCTTGTATTTAATAAATCTAAATCAATTTTTTTCTATTGTGGTCACATAAATGATTCCATAGATCAAAGGATACCAACTAGCGAAAAAAAAAGGACATTGAATTCTGATGTAAGATTTAGTAGACTTTAGTAGACAAATGTGTGACCTCGTACTTCACAACCCCGGCGTGCACACACATCTTTAATCCTACAAACATCATCTCTTCTGAAACCGATCCTGTTACTCGGACAAACTCGAGTTTGGCTCCTTTGTTGTGGATCGTAGTAAGTTTTCCTTACGGAGACACCAATCTCGCAGTTGCTTTGGATTGTTTCTCTTCAAGTTGAGTTCTGAGGAATGCAAGCACGGAGAGGCGCTGCAAGTGAAAACAGAAAGAAAAATCACATACCGATTATTAATTTGCTTCGAAGTTACATCTAATGTGACCTTATCTGGGGTTCAAGACTAGCTTCTTTGGATTTCAGAGATAGTGACTCTTAACAACTTTATGGCTTCTTGAAATCCATCAATAGCCTCATCATCTTTTCCGAGAATTCTATCGACATCTGCAACTTTTGCCAGGGAGACAGCTATATCTATAACCTGCTATAAGGAAGCAAGAAGATAAAAACAATGCTACACCATATTCCAATAGAAACAAAAGCATCCTATGCCATTCCAAAACTAAACTTTTCTTTAGGTATCCATGTCTGGTACGAATTCAGAAACGAGTATAACAACATGATCCTTCAAGGAAGGTCAAAATACATGGAAAAAGTTGAACATATCCATATCAAACATAACCTTGTAACCAATAAAAAACAACAGAATTTCTCCGGTGCTAAACAGAAAAGGAAAGAAGTTACAGGAAGGAAAGGAACAGGTTGCTAACCTGAGAAGCAACACCAGAATTATTCTTAATGACATCACGTCTGACACCAAGTGAGCGCAAATAGTAAGACCTTGCAGCTTGAAGATCTCCATCATAATACTTGAGATCTCCGATTTTGTTAAGTGAAACAGATAGTGCATGTGTTATCTGTAGAAAGTTAAAGTTCAGGGTTACCTCATTATTGAAAATTTTACGGGCAGTGAGTAACACAAGCAAAGTTTAAGGTGCAACAACCTCCAGATCATCTGTTGGCAATTTTGTCAGGAATTCAACACTCTCCTCAAAATAATTTATTGCAGAAGCAGAATCTCCCATTGCTCGACTGCAATAAACTCGAATGTTCATATTTCTTCAGACAATTCCAAAATACAAAGATGTCTAGTCTAGTTGTCCCCAAGGAGAGAGTTTTGCCTTTCCCTAAAAATAAAGCTTTCACGGGAGGCTCTAATTTTTCTAGATCATGTGTTAAATATTTTCACATCAGAATTCATTTTTCCCTCATAAACCAGATTATTTCAAGAATAACAAGGGAATATAACTCCAATTACTTCGTTCACGAATATGATAGCAACTTTAATGTTACACAATTCGAGAATCCTCCCAGGTAACTAATCCAGTATGAATATTAACTTTAGTAAAGATGACAGTCCAAATGTTGATGAAAGCTCAGACATGTCAACCAGCTTGTCCATCGCATTATCATCTTTTAGAGATGAATGCAATACCCTTGGCAAGAACAATATTCCAGAGTCTAGACCGACATCTTAAGTGCTATTGATTTTTTACTATTTCTTTCTCTAGTTCTTTAATTATGTTTCTAAAAGGAGCAAAGTTAGACCCGATTATGAGCCGGGCCACCTGCCTAGGCCTAAAGATTTGTCTGAAAAGTGGGAGGTTTGGATAAAAAATAAGAGCCGTTTTCTAATTGGCTAGGCATCAGAAATTTTTTTGGCCCAGTCCAAATCTGCCTAAGTGGCTTTTTTTAATGTCTTTCCAATTTGTCTTTGGGCTGGCAACTGTTGTTTTATTATTGCCGGGTGGGTCAAGCTCTGGTTTAGCATTTTCATCTTCAGGCTGAATCGGGCTCAAGCCTAAAAAATGGGTTTAAAATTTAGCATAAATTCGACCCGCCCCATGAAGCTAACAACAGCAATAGAAAATATGGAAACCCAAACCGTATTATACAAGGCAGAATTGGCATTTCCTTTCTGCTATTGGAAATCAATCAGATTACAATAGCTCAAAGATCTTCAGACCTCACATGCTTGTTTGGTAGCAGGTTCTTTATCTAAGCATTAAGCACAACCAAACCGTGTTCTTCTTCTCTCTCAAAATAAATCAAACATTTAGCAACGGATACGGTACCTAAACATTAAACACTTGTTAAAACATCTGCAGATGATATAAATACAAAAGGGACAAGAAAGGGGTGTGGTAACGTACCAGCAATCACCAAGCATGCCCAGAACTGCCCCCAGTTGTGAGCAAAACTCCGAAGTGTTGCCCGTTTTCTCTAATTGGACTCAGATGTCTTGGGTACACATAATGAGTCTAGATTGAGCACTCTTTATATTCTGAGCACGAAACGCCTATACGAAGCAAACCAATACTAATTTCATATAAGAAAATACAGAAGGACTCTTATTACTAGGAATAAGGAAATAAAGCAATGAACAAAGAGTTACCCTCATTGCCTGTTGCACCAAGAAAGCACCTCTGTCCAACGAGATGTCCTCGTAAATAACCTTTTTGTCATCATTCACAACTTGCTCTCCTCCTCCTCCATTGGCGTCAACATGTGGCCTCTTCATCCTTGCATGGCCTTCGATAAACCGATCAACCATGCTTTGAAGATTTGTATCAGCTTCCAATTTCTCTATATCAGCTCCACATAATAGACAATCCTTAAACCGAGATGTACACACTCTAAACAGAATAAAAGTATCATTAAAAGAAGGACCAATTAAGGAAAATACATTACTATCATTTAAAAAGCACAGAGAGATTGTCAAAAATGGATCAAAGAAGTGACATGATAAACAGAAAAAAATTATCAAACAAGACAAAAAATTATCATTTAAAGAAAGCAATCCAATAAGACCTACTAAAGAATTATCATCACCAAAAAGAATAAGAAAAGCCGAGAAATTTATAGATAAAGAAAGAAGGGGTTAATTTGATTATTACTGGCAAAAGAGGTGTGAACAAGGGATACATTTGGTGAAGTCAAAGAGAAGAGCTTGGCAGATCATACAACTGAGAGGACCAAGCTTGAAGTTGTTGGAATCGTAACCAAAGGGACATTTCGGAGACACGGTGGCAATTTCATCAGCAGATTAGTTTTATTGTTGTTTGGGTGATTTGACGCTATGGAATGGAAGACAGCAGTTATGGTTGGAGTGTGGCTTCTTACTTTTTTTGCTCTTTCTTTGTTGGGTTGCCCCCAACGATGAAAAAAATAAACTTCAATATATATCATATTTTTACAAACGAATATTTTTATTTTTAATATTTTTCAATAAAATAATACTATGATGACATTATTTTTACTTGATTTTAATATAAATATTTTTAATATATTTTTCAGATAATTTATTTCTTTAATATTGTGAGTGTTTCATGATCTAGTATTATTAATCAACATAGTAATGGTACGTTTGGTTCACCGTAATGGAATAGAGCTGTAATTGAATAGAGTTGTAATGTAATAAAGCTGTAATCAGTAATTCAATTGTTTGGTTGAATGGAATGGAATGGAATAGAACTGTAATAGTATTCTTGTGTTTGGTTAAATGGAATAATGTTGTAATAGCATAAGGAAAAAAAACTAAAATGACTAGAATACCCTTAGCAGAATTTTTTTTAGCTAGATTATTGTTATTGTTATTAAATTTTAATAAGATTATTATTAAAATAATTTAATAAAATAATAAATAATTTAACCATATTTTAACATAATTATTATTAAATATAATTTAATAAAATTCTTAATATAATTATTATTATTTGAATTAAAAATCATAATATATAACACTATAAAAATAATATATAATCTATTTTATTATTTTTAAACGCAATATATATTTAATGTGCTAAAATATCATTAATGAAACGAATAATTTAATTATTCTACAATAAAAACAAAATATTAGATGAACAAACTTAGAGAAAAATACTCTATATTATTTTTCTACTAATTAGTTTACAGTTATAAAGAGAGGAATAACACAATCAAGGAAACAATCCCTAACTTCTTAAGAATCAGTGACTGAGATTAGTTTCTATTTACAAGGGAACTCCTAGTAATAAGGTAAGTTTTATGTCCTTAATCATAAGGGATTCCAACACTCCCCCTCAAGCTGGAGTGTAGATGTTTATCAAACCTAGCTTGCCAATAAGTTCTTCAAACATGTTTTTGTTCAAACTTTTAGTTAACACGTCTGCAACTTGTTGTCTAGTAGGTAGGTAGGTAATGCACACTTCTCCTGAGTGTATTTTTTTCTTTTATAAAGTGGCGATCTATTTCCACATGTTTGGTCCGATCGTGATGCACAGGATTATATGCTATCTTGACAACCTGTCGGTTGTCACAAGACATCTTCATAGGTCCGTGTAAGGCACTTTTAGTTCCCCATAAGTCTTTGTATCCAAACTCCTTCGCATATACCATGAGATAGTGCTCGATACTCGCTTCTCTGACTGCCTGTGTGCTACCACGCATTGTTTTTTTGCTTCTCCACGTCACTAGGTTACCCCAAACATAACTACAATAGCCACTTGTAGAGCTCTATCATTAACAGAACCTGCCCAGTCTGCATTAGACTTCCACATTTTGGTTAGCAGTTTTCTTGAAATACAGGCCTTTACCAGGAGTTCCATTTAGGTACCTTAATATTCTATATGCAGCTTCCAGGTGCTTCTCTCTCGGGGCATGCATGTACTGACTGATAACACTCACACTGAAGACTATGTCTGGACGGGTGTGAGATAGGTAGATGAGTCTTCCTACTAGTCGTTGATATCTCCCCCTGTCAATTTCTTCTCCATCCTCAGCAGTTCCCAATTTAAGGTTAAATTCCATAAGAGTTTCGGCTGGTTTGCAGCCCATCAAACCAACTTCTGACAGTAGATCAAGAACATATTTCCTTTGGGAGATGGAAATACCTATTTGGGACCTTGCTACCTCCATACCGAGAAAGTATTTAAGATTCCTCAAGTCTTTAAGTTCACATAAATGATGAGGATGCAGCATTTTCCCTTTTTCGAGTGCTTGTAGAACATGGTGTGGTCTGTCTGTCCTTTAATGTAATTTCTGCTAGTCATAGCTTTTGCAAATCGGTTGAACCACGCCCGTGGAGATTGTTTCAGCCCATACAAGGACTTCTTCAACTTGCACACTTGGCCCTTGCTTTCTTCAAACTTGGGTGGAAAATCTATGTACACCTCCTCATTTAATTCCCCATTGAAAAAAAGTATTTTTTTTTACATCCAATTGAGTCAAGTGCCAATCAAGGTTGGCAGCAAGAGATAGGAGGACTCGAATGGTGTTTAGCTTAGCAACTGGTGCAAACGTCTCGTTGTAGTTAAGACCATAAGTTTGGGTGAATCCCTTAGCCACAAGTCGGGCCTTGTATCGGTTAATACGGCCATCGGGTTTAAATTTCGTAGTGAAGATCCATTTGCATCCTACTGTTTTTTTCTTAGGTAGATCCGAGACTTCCCATGTTTCATTGTTTTTGAGGGATTTCATTTCTTCCATCACAGCTTGTCTCCACTCAGCTGATTCAAGAGCCAGTTTTATATTTTTTAGAGTTTTTATAGAATCTACATTAGTCACAAAAACTTTATAAGACTTAGATAAATTTCTATAAGACACGAACCGAGAAATAGGGTGTTGAGTGCAGCTCCTTGTGCCCTTTCGAACTGCAATTGGAAGATAGATAGATGGTAACGGAGATGAGGCTTCTATTTTAGAATAGTCCTCGGTTGGGGATATAATTGGCACTGCTGTATCAGTTTCAGGAGAACGATTCCGTTGGGAGTAAACCTGTATTTCGGGAACCTATTTTTGCTGTTTTCCTTAATCATGGGGATGTTGCACTTCGGTGGAGGTATTGTTATTGGGAAAGATTGTGCTAACTTCTTGCTACACAGGGGGAAAAGCATCTAAATTTGGGATCATGCTAACTTCTTACAGCACAGGGGAAATAGTATTTAAACTTGGGATAGCACCTTAGTTGTTAGGCTTGTTTGTGATAGTAGTGGCAGGATCATGAGGTATAATGAGTAGAGTATTAAGGGTCTCATCTTCATTGAAAGTCTCCCCCTGAAGATGATATGCTGCAAAGTATGATTCATTTTCAAAGAAGGTAACATCTCGAGAGATAAACATTCGGCGCAAGGTTGGTGAGTAACACTTATAGCCTTTTTGTGTAGGGAAATATCCAATGAAGATGTAGGTGTGGGCTCGAGGATCAAGTTTGGATTGATTTGGTTGATGGTTATAGACAAAAGCTTTGCAGCTGAATATTTTGGCTGGAAGATTAGAAATATGAAATAGAGGAAATGCCTTTAGAAGGGTATTTAGAGGTGTTTAGAAATTGAGAACCTTTGATGGCATTCGGTTTATGAAATAACAGGTAGTGAGGACAGCCCTCCCCATAAGTATTTTGAAACATTCATGGTGAACATTATGGCTCGAGCCACATCAAGGAGATGTCGATTTTTTCTCTCGGAGATCCCGTTTTGTTTAGGAGTGTCAGGACAAGAGCTTTGGTGTATAATGCCTTGGTCAAGAAGGTATGAGCTTAGGACAGAGTTAAAGTATTCTCTCCCATTGTCAGTGTGGAGAGTATGTATGGTAGAGTTGAACTGGGTTCGAACCATTGAATGAAAATTTTAGAATACTTTGGGTGTTTCAGATTTTTCTTTGAGGAGATAGACCCAACAGACCCTAGTGTGATCATCAATGAATGTTATAAACCACCTAGCCCCCGTAATATTTTTCACTCGGTTGGCTCCCTATAGGTCACTGTGGATTAATAAAAATGGTTGGGATTGAATATATAGTTTTAATGGGTATGGCACACGGATATGTTTGGATAATTGGCAAATTTCACACTTCAAGGAATTAATACTTTTATTTCGAAATAACAGCGGAAGATGTTTCTTCAAATACAAAAAATTTGGATGCCCTAACCTACGGTGCCATAACATAATAGTGTCCTCTTTTGAAGTGGATAGAGCCAATCCCCCTTGTGTACTGTCTTTATTCCAAACATATAGTCCATCATCAACTTTAGCAGTGCCAATCATCCTCCCTGATTTCTGTTTCTGTATTACACAACCAATTGCAGAAAATTCAGCAAGAACTTTTTCATCCTTAGTAAGTTTACTGATTGAAAGTAAATTACAGGACAAGTTTGGGACATGTAGGACTTTATCGAGAGAAAAATTCTCTGTTATTTGTACTTCTCCTACTCCAGCCACAGGTGAGTAAGAACTGTCAGCGATGCGGCTTCGGGACTTGTTATGATAATGAGTGTAGGTGTGAAACAACGTGGAGTCACCTCTCATGTGATCAGAGGCACCCAAATCGAGTATCCAAGAGGATTGATTATTAAATTCAAAAGCAATGTTGAGGGCAGTACCTTGAGTGGCTAGAGATCTATGAGTAGTGTAAGTACCAAGTATCTTATGGAGAGTCTCAAGTTGGGTTTTGCTTAGGTGAACATCGATAACATCATCCGTAGCAGTGGAGGATAACAGGGCAGTCTTGTTATCCTTCTGTTTTTTTTCAAGATAGCCATGAAGTTTGAAGCACTTTTCCTTTGTATGACCAACACGGTTGCAATGGTTACACCATGGTCTGGTTGATCCAGAATCATTTCCAGCACGTAGTTTTTGTGGCTGTGGACCTCTGGAGATGAGGGTAGAGATCTCAGTAGGACGGTTGCCAAGCGGTGTCATAGGTTTAGGTTCCTTTGAATCCCCATCATGACAAGATGACATTTTTCTTCTCTTCTAATTTCTGCAAATGCTTCACCGATGGTTGGGAAAGGTGATCTTCTCAGAATTCAGCCACAGACCTCATCTAACTCACGGTTTACTCCTGCTAGAAACTCATAAAGACGTTCATTATTGAGATGGGTCATAAACTTCTCGTGTTTTAAGCCTTCACCCCAATCTGCCTCATAGTACATATCCAGTTCCTGCCACAAAATTTTCAGATTGTTGTAGTAGTGAGTTACTTCGAGTATCCCTTATCGAATATCCTTTAACTTGAGCTTGATCTCAAATACTTGGGAGGCATTTCCAAGATCCGAGTAGTTTTCTTTGACTACATCCCACATGTCTTTTGCAGTTTTGAAAAAGAGATAGGTGCGGCTTAGATGGCCTTCCATCGAATTAATTAGCCAAACCATTACAATTGAGTTGTTGAGTTTCCAAGTAGCATAAGTAGGGTCAGCTGTGGTTGGTCGTGGAATTTCTCCATTGATGTACCCTAATTTGCCAGGACCACGGTTCACTATAAGAACCGATTGAGACCATTGCAAAAAGTTCTTCCCATCTAGCCGATGATTGGTGATTATAAGGGAGGAATTAAGCTCACTTTGAGTGATTCTCTGATTGACATTTTGAGTTATTTGTGAAGTCTCAATTCCAAATAGAGTTTCATTGACATCACCCATGGGAGGACTAAACCGAAGGGATTTTTAGGAAGGGAGATTAGAGGCGAATGAGTAGGATCGAACGAATCCTAGAGCTCTAATGCCATGAACAAACTTAGAGAAAAAATACTCTATATTATTTTTCTACTAATTAGTTTACAGTTATAAAGAGAGGAATAACACAATCAAGAAAACAATCCCTAACTTCCTAAGAATCAGTGACTGAGATTAAACTCTATTTACAAGGGAACTCCTAGTAATAAGGTAAGTTTTCCATCCTTAACCATAGGGATTCCAACATTAGAAGTAATAAATAACTTGAGAATTATATTTCACATCCAAACATAATATTCATCTATTAACAAAAAGCTACATGATTTCATTAGTTTATATGTCATAATCCATATGTTATAAAAGTTTACAACATCAAAAAGTTACAACATTGTAATGACATTCCATCATGTCATTCCATCATGTCATTATACCATCCAAATATTACAAACACAAAAAGTTATCAAAATATTATCAACACAACTATGATTTTTAATGGTCAACAAGAAATCTTCTGACCCATTCCAATCGCACAGAAGAAGATAAACTAAAGAAAATGAGCATGTGTGTTGGATGATCTGGAATTTTGCTCAATGCGCGATAGCGCTCATCCTCAGTTAAACCTTCTACTTCACATAATGTTGGATATAAATTTAGAGCTCTTTCTTGAATGATCATTCTGACTTTTGTTGAATTAGCACTTGGAGGCAATACTCATACTGATTTTAATGCCAATGGTCTGTATGTTTTTCGCCAATAGAGTGGCAGCATCATGAAATAAAGTAGATGAAATACGATCACTTGCATCAGAAATCTTCTTTTTCTTCTTTGAAAATGTGGAATCACCTTGGTTTCTAACTGGTTGCGGCTGTGTAGCTGAAACATCCATGTCATAATGGTTCCAACTAAAAAATCCAAATAAAAATAAACTTAACAAAAAACCAAAGGCAAAATGAATGGAAAACATGAAACCAATAAAACTAAAAATAACACATAATATAACATAAGGTTGAACTATTAAAGCATTCTCATCTAGCATATGACTAAACTAAAATAACTCAAGCAAGTAGTGCAAACACTCAACACTGATAAAACATGGAAAAAAATAATTTAGGAAATGACTTAAGGTGTATCATACTAGAAATGCAAGTTTCGTAAGATTACATGTTAAAAAAATGAACAACAATCAACTATAATGTCTCTGTCCAATCAACTATCAACATTATGAACGATACCCTTAATTTAAATTGCATAAAACAGATGAAGATAGGTACAAAATATGATCATGTTGTCTTTCTAGCCTGTACAAAGTAGTGAGGATGGGAAATTTGTTGATTCAAATGTTATAAATACAAATCAGCAATGATTAAAAAAATTAGCCCACATTTAGAAATAGGTTTTTTCTAGTATATTTTCTCAAAAGGAATTACACTAATATTTATATACATAGTGAGCCTAACTTAGGAAACTCTATACTAGAAAACAGACTAATTCTAATGATGTTGTCCCTTAAAAACAACCTTAAAGTTAGGGATAGCAATTAATAAAATATTTACGAGTCCTATCTGATACACTCAAGATTCCTTATTAAGAAACTATAATCTGACACTCCCCCTCAAACTGGGAAGTGGATATCATCCATTCTCAGCTTGCTTACTAGTTTCTAGAATATCTTCCCAGATAATCCTTTGGTAAGTATGTCTGGCAGTTGACCATCAGTGGACACAAATAGAGTGCAAATTAAGCCACTGTCAAGTTTCTCCTTTATAAAATGTCTGTCAACCTCAACGTGCTTCGTACGATCATGTTGAACTGGATTATGTGCAATATTGATAGCAGACTTATTATCACAATACAACTTCATTGGACATTCCCACTTGATCTTCAAATCTTCCAAAACAATTTTCAACCATAATAATTCACAAATTCCAAGAGCCTTAGCCCTAAATTCAGCTTCTGCACAAGATCTAGCTACAACATTCTGTTTTTACTCCTCCAAGTCACAAGGTTGCCTCCTAGAAAAGTGTAATAACCCGAGGTTGATCTTCTATCAGCCATAGACCCTGCATAATCTACCTCAGTATAAGCTTCAAGGGTTAAATTCTCTCATTTCTTAAATAGGATTCCTTTGTCTATAGTGTCTTTTAAGTATTGTAGAATCTGATACACAGCTCGAAGATGTGATTCTTTGGGGTTGTGCATGAACTGACTTACAACACCAACTGCATAGACAATTTTCGGTCTAGTATGTGACAAGTAAATGAGCTTCCTCACAAGTCTTTGATTTGAACATTTATCAACTGCTGCATCTTCTAGTGCATCTCTAAGTCTGTGGTTCACCTCTATGGGTGTCTCTACTGGTTTACATCCCAACTTGCCCGTCTCTGTCAACAAATCAATTATGCATTTTTGCTGAGATATGAAGATTCCTTCCCGAAAGTGTGATACTTCAATACTAAGGAAATATTTTAACTTACCAAGCTCTTTGACTTCAAATTCTTTTACTAGGCATTTTTTTAAATTTTCCATTCCTTCCAGATCATCACCAGTCACTATAAAGTCATCTACATAGACTAAAAAAGCGGTTATTCCCCTTGAAAATGTGTTTTACAAACAGGGTGTGATCTCTTTAACTCTGTTTATACCCCAACTTGAGCATTACTTTGGTAAATCTTCCAAACCAAGCTCTCAGGGACTGTTTTAGTCCGTACAAAGTCTTTTTAGTCTGTAAACTACTTGTCCTGTATTTGGACCGAATCCTGGTGGAACATTCATATAGACTTCCTCTTCAAGATCACCATGTAAAAATGAGTTTTTTTTATGTCAAATTGCTATACTTTTCAGCCTCGGTTGGCAGCGAATGACAACAACACTCTCACAGTGTTCATCTTTGTAACAGGGGCAAATGTCTTAAGGTAGTCTATTCCATACAATATAGTGTACCCTTTAGCAACCAATCTTGCTTTGTACCTTTCCAAAGAACCTCTGACTTATATTTTACTATGCACACCCAACAACATCCAACTGGTTTCTTTCCTGTCAGTAATTTTTCCAAGTCCTATGTCTTATTTTTTTCAAGGGCTTCCATTTCAATCTTCATGGCATTTTTCCAATTCTCATCATCTAATGCCTCATATACAGTTTTGGGAATGGAAATAGAATTTAGGCTAGTAAGAAAGGCTTTGTGGTTGTGGGGTAAATTTTTGTAAGACATGAATAAGTACAATGGATGTTTTGTATAGGCTCTAGTTCTTTTTCTAATAGCAATAGGAAAGTCATAGTCTCTCTAATTTGAATTTTCAGTAGTATTCAAAATAGGTTCAGTAATTACCTCGGGTTGTAGAGTAGCAGGTTGTATATCCGAAGAAGATGATTGAACTTGCACCGATGCTTTCTTCCTTGAGTAAACCAGTAAAGGATGAGTAGTGTCTTGAATCCCTTTTTGTGATTTGGGTGTATTAAGCTCTAGTTCGGGTTGCATAGGTTTAAGTTGGGCAAGCTGGTTGGTAGGCAATAACTGAGTGTTTGGCTGCTGGACAGGAGTTGGAAAATCAAGAATGTTTGGCAGTTGGACAGGAGCTAGAAAATCAAGAAGAAAGAATTCTCTGTCCTTATCTTCTGTGAATAAGAACTCCCCCTAAAGATAAGGACGAGTAAAGAAATTCTCTTGTTCTGCAAAAGTAACATTCGTTGAAACGTAAAATTTTTTGGTGGTTGGATGATAGCATTTGTACCCTTTTTGTGTGGAAGAATAACCGAGAAAGACACATTTGACAACTCGTGGATTGAGTTTTCCCCTAATTTGAGAATGTACATGTACAAAGGCAACACATCCAAATATTTTGGGAGTAAGGTTTAAGGTATTGAAATCAGGAAAGAATTTTGCTAGACTTGCATAGGACTTTGAGATTCAAGGACTTTTGTAAGCAATCTATTTATCATATGAATAGTAGTTAAAACAACCTCCCCCAGTATTGTTTAGGGATATTTTTTTGAAACAAGAGAGCTCTGATAATTGCTAAAATATGACCATTCTTTCTTTCGGCAACACCATTTTGTTGGGGTGTGCTAACACAAGATGACTCATGTATAATGCCTTTTTCTTGAAAATATGGGGAGAGAAATTGTTTGAAATAGTCATTGGCATTGTCTAACCTAAACCTTTTTATTTCAGCTCCAAATTATGTTTTGATCATGTTGCAAAAGGTTGAAAAGACAGACCTTACATCAGATTTCTGTTTTAAAAGAAATATCCAAGACACACAGGTGCAATCATCAATAAAGGATACAAATGACCAAGTCCCAGAGATGTTTGAAATAGTGGATGGTCCCAAAATATCACCATGAAGAAGAGTAAAAGGAGCGGATGTTCTTTTATTGCTTACCGGAAAAGAGGTATTATGTTTGGCAAGTTCAAAGACATCACAATGGAATTTTTCAACAATTATCCCTTTGAACAATGAAGGAAACATAATTTTAAGGACTCTAAATGATGGATGACCAAGGTGCAAGTGATTGAGCCAACTGTGGTCTTTATTGGTTTTAACAGATTTGGATATGAAATATAATGGTGAGGAATTCAGAGCACTAACTTTTCCACTAGATTCTTCAAGATAGTATAAGCCATTTACTTCCTTAGCATGTCCAATCATCCTCATCATATTCTGTTCCTGAAAAAAACATAGATTGGGATAAAAAAACCACACTACAGTTAAAGTCTTCGGTAATTTTTTGGATGGAAAGAAGATTGGTAAATAGTTTTGGAACGTAAAGGACATTTTTAAGAATAAGAGTCTTGTTTATAACAGTATCACCCTGACCAGCCACTGTGATTACAGAACCATCAGCTACTGTTATCTTTCTATTACTAGGACAAGGTGTATATGAAACAAATTTCTGTGAGGAGTGGGTCATGTGGTCTGTAGCTCCTGCGCCAATAACCCAAAACCTGTTGGTGACTGTATCCGAGACTTTAGAATCTTGAGAAGAGGATATACCTGAAAAAGCCAAACTACAAGTACCTATTGAAGGAAATTTTTCCAATGATCCCAGCAAATTCTTCAACTTCTCAATTTCGTCTTTTATTAAATACAACAGGTGACTCTTGAGAATTCTTTTCTCCATCCAGCTATCTTGCTCTATGTGCTCGCCCTTGTTCCTTTGGTTGTCCACCGGTTTCTGAAAAAAAATTTTAATTGTCTGTGGCTTCCCATGGAGCTTTCATCATTTTTTTTAGTGACGGGATTTTTTACAGTAGGTGCACCATACAGACTCCCTTTTAATAGGCCTTGTAAGTTCTGTCTGCCTACTATCTTCGTTAGTTGGCTGCTCCAGGCTAAATCTCCTCTCATGTACATCACAAAATATATATATAAGCATTAAAAAGGAAGTAGGTTTAGCAATTATACGACATTAGTATATATAGAAGGCATTCATTTCATTGCCATTACACACTTTCAAAAAAAGAACAATACTTGAATAAGCTGGCTATGTGCCAATTAAGTACAATGTACACGCGGTATTACAATGGAAAACAAAACAGACAGTACACAATAATAGGATGACAACAATGGTCGTCAGCTGGACCGTAACATAAGGTGTATAATGTGCAGGCAAACAAATAATGTATCGGAAATACAATTTCTGACATAAGCTGATAAGAACCTAGAGATATGCTTCAAAACGGTCTTGATTCAAGTAGAATCGGAGAACAAAAAACAACCAACCTCGAGGAATTTCCTTTTTTCTTCTTTAAGCTATCGACAAGTAGAAAGAATATGTGGGTGTTAATGTACAAAAGCATCAACAACTTCATACTAGAGTTACTTTACTTTTCCTTACCTATTTTTCTTTTCTTGGGGTCGCATAAACATGATCCATCTCCAAAACATACAAGCCCCAAATGATTTTACATTATATGTTTCAAAAGAATGATGTGCTAGATGCAGAATCGCCATTTCCCTATCATATGAATGTCAGATATCCTACATGCGTATGCACTTTGGCAAAACCCTTTTGTAACATTCCATAACGCCTTCCGGTATAGCAAACTATACAATACCACCAATACCGTTTTCACACAACTTTCCCATCAACTTCAGAAAAGTGTCTGATCTTTTTACTTCAGGCAAGAAAACCAAACACAATGCAGCAAAAAGATGCTTCCCTTCCCACATTCACACCCGTCTGTTGAACATCTTTTGCAGAAAAATAGAAAAGAAGGGTTACTTAAAGAGCACATTGCTTTAGCTATTTGATACGGAATTCGTGTCTGAATACAGTTAGATTCTGGGTAAATTTGTCTCTGTTCTTTGAATCTAGGCTTCGTGTAACATCAGACATAAGCTTGTCAAAACAAATGGAGAGCCTCTGATGATGATCCACAGGCTGCAAAATGATGAATATTATCACATTATGGCAGTTCACAACATGAAATCCGCAGTATTGCATACTGTAACATAATCGTACTGTGTCCAAATCATGGTTAGGACAGCAACAATTCCCTATCCACAAAAGAATCAACCAGCATAACTTGACATAAGCCAAGCATTGAAATGCACAATAGACCAGCAGCAGCAGTAGCATGCGGTGTCCTCAAACAGTAATTGATCTTGTCTAATATGAACCACAATCAAATTTCATTGGTTGATCAAAACTTTCCTAATTGAGCCTTTCTACAATAGTATTAATTTTGTAGGGATAAGCCATTGCATGTGACTTAGTCTCTCTTGTCTGATGGTTTGGAGACTATTTGATCCTAAACCAGTCCTATTGAATCACAATGTCAACCTACTTTTGAGACTACCTAACATAAAACCTTTCCATCAATTTAAATGAAGCACTATGAACGATGGTGAATACTGACCTTCATTACAAACAGAAATTCTTCACTTTAACAGTAATACTTATCTTCATTACAAATGGAGTATCTTCTCGGTAACCAAACAATTATGATGAGATATTTAGTGCCAAGTTGTGAGGAAGCAAAAGCAAACAATCAGCAGACAAATAATGTCTAACATGTTCTTCAATGTAGTAGGTTTTGAATCAGAGTTACAAAAATGTTACAGATTAAATGGTAAGCAAATAAGCAAGTTGCAACTTTGGATAAACAGAAACTATCCCAAATCAGCATTAAGAAAACATATTCCTCATCCAATGCTAAGCAAATAAACCTATCTTGGCAATTCTTACTACTGATGATGTTTTCCGGAACTATGAAGGTAGAAAAAATATATGGTATACCAAAAACTTACCTGTGAAGCCAAAATTTGAGCTTTGAGATCAGCAAATATCTGCAGCACGAAAACAGTTCTGTCAATTAAACAGCAGAAGGCTTGCATGATTTTTAAGATTCTAAAGATTCAACAACAAATTCACTTGATACTTTCATTGGTTTCCTAGTATCGGCAAGCACATGCCAATAACATGACATTGGAATAGCATTAAAAGAATCACACACTATTTAACAAGCACAGTAGTGAGGAAAAGATAAACAAAGTTAATCAGAAATCAGAATACTATAGATGATATATAAAATTGATTCATGCCCGACGCTATAACCAATCTTTAACTACAGACGTACAGAGAAAACAACGATGGGTTAAACACTAACAATTTTCTGAGAGGGAGAGAGCAACAATTTCAAAACTAAGCAGAATAGTGCAGCATTCAGTTTACATTTTTGGTCGAAGACCCTGGAGAAGGGGGGAACAAGGAGTATGAAAAAGATCCAGAAACAACTTACAAAAGAACCATGAAAAAGAAAAGGGGATTGGGGTGTGGAGGGGGAAAGGGAAGGGGAGCAGAACTTGTTAGACCTTTTCCTTTCTTTGAAACAAACAGAAAAAGGATTTAGCAGAGAAACTTAAGAATTTGCAAATTATTACCTGCTCACTAATAAGAATTAAGCTCAACATAGGCCTGCTAAGACTCCATTGGTTGCCACAATCCTCAAATAAAACTATCTCGAATAAGGTCTTCAATATCTGTAATAAAGGAACAGAAAATAATTGGATTGTCCAAAAAAGAAAGATTGGAAGAAAACCATCACAGTTGGGTTAAAACAATAAAAAACAAATGTACAAAATGAAATATCGCAGAGATTAATGGTTCTAAACAATAAAGCAGGATTGAAACCTTATAACATTC
This sequence comes from Gossypium raimondii, assembly GCF_025698545.1. Taxonomy (NCBI): domain Eukaryota; kingdom Viridiplantae; phylum Streptophyta; class Magnoliopsida; order Malvales; family Malvaceae; genus Gossypium; species Gossypium raimondii. The sequence continues at coordinate 53,060,470 of NC_068574.1, forward strand.
AAGGATGTCTTTAAAGTTCAACTTCAAATATTATTAAGGCTAATATGAGCTAGTAAATAGAACTTAATTTCTTAATTTAGATGATAATTCTTATTCTTTATATTATGACTAACTGCAAATGTTTCAGGTTGCTTTGAGCACATAAGTTAACGACTAACATAAATCTAAATACCATGTGAAAAGGAATGGCCATTATATCTTAAATTCTTTTTTCAGTACACTTACATGCAACATCTCCTCTAATTTGGGGTTGCCAGGTTTGAACCCTGGATCTCACACCTCATGAATCTTTTTACCACAAGACCAATTGCTAGTACCCATTATTTCTTAATTATTAATCATGCAGAGCATGATCTAAGTGCACAAACACAAAGAAAAGCTTCTTCTTGTTTTTCCTCTGCAGACAACCAGAATGAACATGTACATTTTGGTGCACAAAAGCCTCATCAAATTCCATTCAAAATTTGTGCTTTTAAACATCAATGCACTTTCAAGTCTGTTAAGAGCACAGTGTACATCCCAAAGTATAATGTGTTTTTACAAGTATATCACATCTGATTTCATCAAAATTATTTAGTTAATATCAATTATAAAGAGTACAATAAACACAAACTATTTGAAGTAAAATATATATAAATATATAATAATGAGAGTTTATTTTTCTCTCATATGCATTTGAGGCTGAAGATAAATAAAATAAATTATAGAATAATGCTTGCAAAACCAATCAAACAATACAAAGTGAGAGTTGTATTTTAGAAACCTATTAACTGAAAGGCAGGTTCATGTGTATATTTATATTTATTGGATGCTATACTATATAAGAAATAAATTAAATGGCTTAAATTTTATTAAAGAAGAAAGCCTTGCAATATATTTCACAACATACTGAAAGAACTGTGAAAAAATTTTGAGCAATTCAAATAGTAATCAAAATCTTTAATTTATTATAAAAATGCATTAAAATTTCAAAAATTAATAACACTTTGTTTACAAATTCATACAGTCATTTGATAATAGACTCCAATTCTTCACATGATACACGCAATATTTCATGACACGGACTTCAGGAACCAAACTTAATATGACACATCAAGCTAATGTAGTGCATTTCCAGACTTTTTAAATAGTCTGAATAAGACAACACTAAAAGGAAGATCACGCTGAAGAATCTTAGGAATCACATCAGATAGTGTAGAAGGTTGTTATGTTTTAATTTTATATAGAGTGATGGTGTTATGCTCTGAAGTATTAGTGTATGAGGACAAAGTGTTGAATGAAGGCCTTCTATACACATGCAAATAGTAGAAAAAGAAGCATAATAAGTCGGGAAGTCAATCACTCACTTGTGGGAACAAACTAGGACAGTCTGCAATATGCTGGGCAAGTTTGACAGAAGCAGGTGAAGTGGGTGCCTCCCCCATAGTTATGTTGTTGAAATAGAAAGCAGCCAAATTATCAACAGCTGCCGCACACTGAAATGGAATTTTCATACTGTGAGATTGAGTTTTAAAAAGAATATAGCAGTTTGGGCAAGGGAAAGGAAGTCAGTCTCATGAAAATTTTCGATGAAGAAATCATTTAATTCCACTTATGTGATCATTAAACAGCTTGAAAAATTAAATAAACAGTTCTAGCAACAAAAGAACAGGTGAACCGCACAATTCACAGCAAGATACAAACCTGCGATGAGATATTTATATCCAGGCCTTTAAGACCAGATTCAAGGGAACCAACAATATGCATGAAGGTTGCTGCATCTAAATTCAATATAAAGTTAATGTGGCTGTTGAATAGAACCTCCAAGAATGAGAAGTACGCCCTCGTTAGCTGCAAAAGAACAAGTAAACAATGTGACATTGCCATTCATTCCAGTAATATGCAAGATATTCATACAACATGGTAACAAAGTACATTTACAAAACATGATCACAAAGTTATCAAACTTACATATTGCTTTCCTACAAGGGTAATAGTGCCTTGCTAGTCTTCTTTTTTTTGGGTTTGGTAATGGGAGCTGACCCATATTTAGGTCTTCAATTTTTTTTAATTCAGATCTCTTATTTTGGGCGGTTGTGCTTAAAACAGTAACATTTTTTTTCTTTTCTTTTTTTGCTACTTATAACTTCCCCATTTTTTTCCCATTGCACAATGCTTGTATTATACCTTGGAAAGTCTGTTCTTCCCAACTACCATTCTCACAACTTGCACCAAATCAGAGGCTAAAGCTTGTAGTTAAAACAACAATTCATTTCAAAGATCAAATTAACTGGAATTGGAAATTTAAAAAAGAACAAAAGGAAATCAAGAAATTGAAAGGAATGCAAAAGGAAACAACCATGAATTGATTCATCATTTTCTGCAATTGAGAAGAAAATTGCAAAAACCAAAAGGAAATAGAACCAGCTAAATCTGATAACAAAGAGGCACTTAGACTAGACAATGGAATAAGAGGAACAAAGAGAAAATTCTGATAACAGAATTTTGTGGCTTTAAAAAAAATTAAAGAGAAGATTGAACCTAAAATATTGCCAACATCAAAACTAAATTGTTTATCAGATGGATAGTAGGGAGGATTCATATAGAAAAAGCAGAAAATATGAAAAGATTAAATAAATGTTATGATAAATTAAACAGCAATTGAGCTGTGACAAAAACATCAAGTAGCTTCAAAGTGTAAAACATGCGGTTGACTCTGATAGTGACCATAGTGCACATAAGCTGTTGGTAGAGATGGCACAAGGCAAACCTTGTCGGAACCCAAAAAGCAAGGCCGAAAGCAACCAAGTTTCATTAACTCAACCCCCAACCCAACAACCCATATCCAAATAATCCAAACCAGATAAACCCAAAATTAAATTAATCTGAGTTTAAAACTCAACAGTTTAGACCCGAATTTACTTGAATTTGAAGAACTGAACCTGAAAAACCAACTGCCAAACAAGAATTGGTTTTACCCAAAGTGATACAACCCAAACCTGACTATCAAAATTGCCTCATCTAATTGTTGGGGAGCTTTGAAACATAGCTTTGAAACAGATGAAAATTTCAGCTATTCACCGAATATAAAAGTCAACCATCAAAATTACTTATATCACACAATTTTTATCATTGAGATCCTTAATGAATTTGACGTCCAAAACTAGATTATTAAAACATTCTTTTAAGTGAAAATTCAAATAAAGAATTTGCTATCAAAATCATGCATACCTTCCGAAATGCCAATATATCGGCCAAAGGAATTGATAATGTCATCTTTAGAGCAATGTCGAGTGCATCGGAGAGTGCCCTATCACCATAGAGTTCAAAAACACCAAAGTTCACATAATTTCCAGCAAGACCTGTCAATTGTAGGAAAATCAAAAGTTAAATTGTGATTTCAGAAAATTTTCAATAAAACACAATATGCAACAAATACAACACTGATGGCACCAGAAAGAAGTGCAAATTACACTATTGAAGTAAAAGAAATTGATGCAGTAAATGTAAAACAAAACCTCCATGATATAAAAGGAAACTTTACACCTATGTTACATAATTTCCAATAGCCTATTTTGCTGATAAATGTCTGTATAAGCCAGTTTTAGATCAAATTTAAGGAATTAAGAAACATATAAGGAAACAAAAAATATATATAAGAAAATAAGATGATGAAATGATACGAACAAACAAATCATTTTGACCAATATAGGGTATCTCAGCATTAAACATTTTTTAGCTATCACTTGAAACTATTCATTCAACTAGCAAGCCCAATCGAGAAAGCTAAGAAAGCAAAAGGTCAAAATTCACACATCATGGAAGAAGAAACTAAATTCAATTTCAAAACTTTCAGCTTTGAATAGAAAAAAAAATCTATAAAGAAATCCAGAAGTTAATGAATAAAAGAGACTAAAGAATAACAGTTAACCAAACGATGGAAGAGTAAGGAGAAAATGAGGAAAAGGAACCAAAGAACTGCTTCCCTGTTCCTATTTTGAAGTGGAGGATTTTGAGGCAGCAAGAGGTTGGGCGGTGATGCAGGGTTTGAAAATAGTTAAAGGTTACAGGGGTACATGTAAAGTACTGAAGCCAAATAGCAAAAGTAACTCAACCTGGGCTAAGATTCCAATTCTAATGTCCACCCAAGAGTGCCCAATTCCTTCAACCCTGATTTTCATACCAACAGCCTGCTCAAATATTTGGGCAGCTCAACCTTTCATGCTTATGAACCCTTGATCTCTACAAGACTTCTTTAAAAAGTCAACACTACATGCTTACACAAAAAAACTTCTAAAAGAGCTAGTTCATCATAAATGAATAAACACTAATGAAGAATCTCAATCAAAAGGGAAGAATGAAAAAAAAAAGGGGGGGGGGGTTCAATCTAATGAAGCATGTCCATGGTAAATATAGGAAGTGCTTGCTAGTCTAATTAAAACCAAATATATACCGTGCTTCAGACTTTATTGATCTTCTAGACCTAAGAATTTAGCTTTTTACATGGTACACCACACTTGGTTCAATTTAGAGCTTGGTGTCTTCATTTATTTAGATAAATAAATAAATATAATTGCATGTTCATATTCTGACCTCTTGCCAGAATAGTTAGTGAAATCCATATTCCCTTGTACTTGAAGGCATATATATCAGCAGGATTAGGAAGAGATAAAATCCTTGTCCCATATGCCACAATTAGTTTACTGACTTCCCGGAAAAGAAGAATCCCATTAGGAGAAGATGAGTCAAATGTCAAGCGTTGTGCTTTGTTCAAGACAAACTCAGCCATGAATTTTAACAACGGAGTGGTAACCTGCAATATTAAATCAAACAATTAATTATGAACGCAGGATTAGAGTTTATTGGCTGAAACTAAAACAATAAACACACCATGAACAGTTGCTTAATACTTCGAAGACTACAAGAAAAAAAATACTAGAAAAAGAAAATGCCAAAGTTACAAGTAGCAGTGACAATAACTTCCAGTAAACCATGAGGTGAGAGAATGGGAACAACAGTAAAAACCAAAATAACAAAAAAGAATCAAAATTTAAAAAAAAAAATCCTGAGTATTTACAGAAAGACCATTTGCACCTAAAATATACCCATGCTTTCAATCTTAAGGACTGCTCAAAGAAAGACCACAAGAATATTTTTGATGGCCACAGGACAGACTAAACTTAAATGAATACTCTAAGAAAAGAGTAAAGCAAAATAATGAATCCTACAACAGATGAACTAGAGTAAACAATAACAAATCCAGGACAGCAGCTGCTGCAAAAAGCTCAGAGAGTTACGAATGTACCTCTGGTGTGTCAGTCCAGTGAGTAATGCCTTTCAAGATAAGTGGCATGTGCGCAGGGTATAGCCAGTCGAATAGAAGACCATATGTTCTACGACTGGAAAAGCACAAGAAATGAAGAATGAACTAGTGAGGAATGGTCTAAATTTAAAGAACTCAAAAGATTGCATATGTATGAACCTGTTTGTGGCCATTGCAATTCCTCTAAGATCCCTCATTAATCCAATTAAAGCATACTTAACCGCATCAGTACGAAATACTGCATCGGGTGTTGACTCCAGGCTGACAAAGACCTAAAGCACCACAAAACATTAGTGAAAAATGTCAAAATGAAATGATAAATAATGAACTGACAACAGAACAATGGCAGTGGAAAAACCATTGGATGGAAGAGATTCATGTATGTATGACAGGGTTTATGATCCTATCACTTAGTGTATGCACATGTAAGAGAGAGAGAGAGAGAGAGAGAGAGAGTACTTGCAGAAGTGGCTCCATTGAAGACTTGAATTTGATAGGGCTGTCCTCCATAAAAATCAACCACCCAATGGTGTAATAGAATGTTGTCCTGCTACGAGAGCATCTATATTCTTCTAAGAAAGGAAAATGCTCTCTCTGAAATGAAGTTGAGAAATAATTTCATTATCCAGATGCGTGAATTCAGACAAAGAAAATAAAGTGATGAGACAAAAAAAATATATGTTGCAAGAAGAATTACTGTATGATTTGCAATTATGAATTTAACAGTATCCAGCTTCAGAAGCAACTTTCCAGTCATGTATCTGCCAAAATTACACATTGGTCAGACAAGCAAATTACTTTGTGGGAAGTGTACGACTTTTATCGTACAGAAAACAAACATCTTTAATTCTATTAGACAAACAAGAAGTGAAGCTTACCCAGATGCCAGTTCCAGGAACAAGCTTAGCGTGTGATCAATGACTTGCTCGCTCTGAAATAAACACCAATTAAGATGAAGTATGTACCAGCATCATGATAAATAGTTATAAAGCAAGATGTAAACAATCACCTCTGTGTAGCACTTCAGGTTTGTAGCTATCTTCCCAACAATCACATTTAATAGTAACAGGTGATCATGGAGTCCAAGCAGCTCGGATAAACGGGCATATAACTGCTGTAACAGAGAGTGAAAGGCTCAACTTATATACAGACAATCAAATTATATGAAGAACATTAAAGAAAATTGTTTTACCTTGGAGGAATGCATTGCTTGATCACCAACATAGGACTTGCGAAAATGCTGAAAGAAAGTCAGAATTGCTCGATCAAGTCTTTGTTTACTAACCTCACCATACCGCTGCCAAATGCAAATTTGATAGAAACGATTAAAATAAGTTCATAAAATTCATTAAATATAGTCTGCAGGTTAACAAGAATGTCTCAATGTAAAAGAAAAGGCCAAAGCGTCATCAACATGTATTACGGACCTTACCATCAGAGTTGGATGATTGTGAACATGATTAACGGACTATCAAGAGAATAAATAAGTAGATGCTTGATAGCATAGAATGGAAGGAATTTTGAGTGCATTTCATGCATAGAAAATTAGAGATAGAAAAAATAGGTCAAGTGGTATTATGCTATCCTTTTTAATGTGAGAAAGGTCAGAGGAGGCTAGCATGATAAGCATCCAATCTAAAACCAATCAACAAGAGGTAAAGAAGCACAAGTCGAATCTAAGGCCACAAAAAATACTAAAATAACTTTAATAACACCACTTAACGGTAACACATTAACTTCTCACAAATGATAAAGATGCATCTTAGACCAAGCAACTGCAACTTTGATCTAAAAACTTTGGGTAGAAATACTTTGTGGAATAGAGATCAAACGTTAGCCCCCCAACATTCATAAAGACTATCTTCCACTGCTTAGCATGGTTTGTATTAACTTCATTGATCAGATTCAGAGAACAACATATAATCAGTAACTAACTGAATTTATTTCTTAAACATGGAAAGCAACATTTGACATAACCACACATCCTCCATGAATCATGGCTCATAGGAGCAAGACTAGACAAGCACAACAGATTTTTCTTCGATCAAGTTTTTAATCTAATCTCATGAAATTGGCATCCAACAAGCTAGTAGATAGGCTAATTCAGCCCCATAACCAAATCAATTGCACGTTAGACAATCATGGGTTTCTAGAAAAAATACTTGAACTTTATTGCTAACAAACTTTTGAGATTCTTCTAACAATTGCTGATCTTCAAGACATTGCTTTAGTAATTTACCAATCTGGTCATCCTACACAAACTCACAAACATGCTAACTCTAAGATAAAAAAAAAAAAAAATTCTATATCCCTGAATAATTATTTCAATATCAAATCCATAACCCAGGTATCACATTAAACCTTATTCCTTCCCCCCTCCCACATTAGAACACTCAAGCACAGCAGCTCCTACTCATCGATAGTCATCTTTCTGATTGCAGAGAGATGCAAAGATGATATCATGCATATATCTCCCCTCTTTGAACTTTTCTTTTGTTTTCTTCTCTCATTGAAATAGTTAAACTTTTTCTATCCTTATCCCGTATGGCACCAACAATCTAGAGATCCTGTCTATCATCAACAAGGTTGTTGGCATTTCGTGAAGACAAGTCTTGGGTTTTCACTATCCCAGAAATACATCCTAAATCCTCCTGACGACAAAGGTGATCAATTTTGACAAGTCCAGGCAACAGTTATAAAATTATAATACAAGGAAAATGAAGATTTCAACATTAAAATCATACTACATATATATATTAAAAATAAATATCATCAAAACCGAGCTACCATGCTCAGTATACCTGACTGTGCAATCCACTATCAGTGACATTTATCAACTGCAGAACACGAGCAGAGAGTTCTGCATCAAGTACTTCTTGTGACTCCATGCTGCAAGGAAGAAATGTAAAAAATATATTGATGACTGTAAAAAGAATGCAAGTCATGTAAAACCAAAGAAGTTTCAAACAAGTAAAAGTACCCTCGCCAAAGTTTGAACCCTATGCCTAATTTCATATTTAACAATCAAGTGACCAAAATTTCCAAGGAAGATCAATTAACAAATTCAGTTAGGTCATATTGCCTGTAATGTTAAATCAACAACCTAGCATAATCATCTTTGCTTCTGTTTGCATTTCCTTTCTGGTTTCAATGTTGTTTTCCTTTTTGCTTTCTAAGTTTTATTCTCTCTAATGTGCATACAAATTTATCTTTATTTTTATATAAGATGTTTCTATTTTCATTTCCTCCTGAAAGTTCAGAGAGAGCAGTTGTTTTTGTTAGTGTCTTTCAGTGAGCTAAAACACAACTGCTATTTGGTTTTGATAAAATGCAAACTAAATAACATTTCAATTATTATTACTGAACATGTTCATCTTTGATCAATTTTATTTAATTGTCATCTACAGAAAAATACTGTTTTCAGATTAGAATGTCATATAAGATAGAATCAGGCATTCATGTTAGCTATGTGGCACCTATACGGCAACTATTGTGAATATAATGCCCATTCTAATAGAAGGTGATAATTAATTCTTGCAAGTATAGTCAATTGACTGCTAAAACTAATTTAGGACGTTTTAATTATTGGTTCAATTTTAAGAAATAATGCAATATTAAAGTTAACAAAACAAATATAAAACAGAACTACCTGCAGCCAGTACATTG